>NC_053025.1:100736246-100917556 GCF_003073215.2 Triticum urartu | reverse complement strand
TTATAAAGATAATATATATACCACATCCGAATCATAGACAGGACGAGGGCCGACGGGGGCGGATACCAAAACCATCGCACTATATAAGATGCAATAATAAAAGTAAGAAAATAATACAAGTATCTATGTAAACATACAAGTAAGAATATTTTTCCCTTTCAGAAAGAAGATAAGAACAAGAGGCTCACCACGGTGGTGCCGGCGATGAGCTCGGCGCGGGTGATCGACGGCGGTGAAGACGGGGACGGGGCGTGACAGACCGCTAAACCTAGACAAATATTGAGGAAAATGGAGCTTGGAGGTCGAGCTTGGAGAGGAGAAAGCTTAAGTAGTGTGGCTCGGGCATTCCATCGAACACCTTGTGTGCATAGGAGGTGAGCTAGAGCACCACCAAGCCCTCTCCCCCTCGGCCAGAAAAAACAGAGCAGTGTGCTCTGCTCTTACGCGAGGGGGTATATATAGGCACCTCATTGGTCCTGGTTGGTGGCATGAACCGGGACTAAAGGGGAGCCTTTGGTCCCGGTTCAAGCCACCAACCGGGACCAATGGTGGTGGGCCAGGAGCGAGGCCCATTGGTCCCGGTTCGTCCCACCAACCGGGACCAAAAGGTCCAGACGAACCGGGACCAATGGCCCACATGGCCCGGCCGGCCCCCTGGGCTCACGAACCGGGTCCAATGCCACCATTGGTCCCGGTTCTGGACTGAACCAGGACTAATGGGCTGACCCGGTCTGGACCTTTGCCCCCTTTTCTACCAGTGCTACCCATCTCCGCCTCAGTAAGTTATCTTTGGTTAGGATCACTTGTTTGTGGACAAACCACATAAATATCTTAATTCGTAAGGGCACTTTAACTCGCCAAATATGAAGCGATCGCGAGATTGGGCCAGAGTTGATGAGATCTAAGTACATAGACTTGACCGTGAACAAGCCATTATTCGTGAGCTTCCATCTAAAAGAATCCTCCTCATCAGAAAGGCGCACCTCCATTAGCCTCCTCACTAAGTGCAGCCAAGAAGTCCAGCGGTCCCCAAGTAGAGATTGTCTGAACTGGATATTCAAGGGTACCGTCTGCATCACCGTTGCCACGTACTCCTTCTTACGTTGAGCAATATGATACATAGAAGGATACTGGAGAGCTAGCGGCGTATCACCTAACCACGTATCCTCCTAAAACCTTATTGTTGAGCCGTCCCCAACACTAAACTTCACCCTATGGAAGAAAGTGTCTTTCATTCTCATGAGTCCCTTCCAAAATGGTGAATCATTAGGTCTTACGGTAACCTGGGCTAGAGTTTTGGAGTGTAAATACTTGTTGTGAAGAATCTGGGCCCACATTCCTTCGGAATGCAGCGATAATCGATATAGCCATTTACTCAACAAGCATTTATTTTTTACCTCGAGGTTTTCAATCCCAAGACCCCCTGGTCCTTTGGTCGACAAATAATATCCCATCTTGCCAGACGATATTTTGTCTTAACCTCGTCCAATTGCCAGAAGAATCAAGATCGATAAAAGTCTAATCACTTGCGTACCCCTTTGGGTACTTTGAAAAAAGACAGGAGGAACATCGTCATGCTCGTTAGTACCGAATTAATTAATACTAGACGTCCTTCATATGACATAATCTTACCCTTCCAGCAGCTAAGTTTCTTCTCAAATCGATCCTCGATATATCTCCATTCTTTATTAGTCAACTTCCTATGATGGATTGGAATGCCAAGATAGCTAAAGGGCAGCGATCCCAGTTCACAACCGAACAGGTGCTTGTACTCTTCTTGGTCATCGTTGGCCCTTCCAAAACAGAAGAGTTCACTTCTGTGGAAATTGATCTTCAACCCCGACAATTGCTCAAAAAGGCATAGGATGAGTTTCATGTTTCGAGCTTGTGCAAGGTCATGTTTCATAACTAATATTGTGTCATCCACATATTGTAAGATTGAGACCCCCTCATCCACCAGATGAGAGACTAGTCCACCAATCAGCTCCTTTTCCTTGGCCCTGCCTATGAGTACTGTCAACATGTCCGTCACAATATTAAATAGTATCGGGGACATAGGGTCACCCTGCCTCAGGCCTTTATGCGTTTAAAAATAATGTCCAATATCATCATTGACCTTTATTCCAACACTACATTTTTGGACAAAGGAATCCACCTAATTCCTCCAGGACTCATTGAAACCTGTTAGATAATAACGAGAATAAATGAGACAGAGAGACACGGATTTTTACGTGGAAACCCTTGAGGGAGAAAACCACGGACGCACGAAGGCGCAATCACTATGAGGAGGAGTATTACAAGCACGAGACGACAGACCGTCTGAGGTGCGACTACATGGGGTATATATGAGGGGCAACACATAGGAGTCCTTGTAGGACAAGTAAACGAGTTGTACTCGTACGCGTCGGTACCAACACAAAAGGCCCACACCGTATGTACTACGTCTAGTCCAATACGGTACTAGAATTTGGATCACAATTTAACAATCTCCACCTTGAGCCAAATTCCTCCAGTAGTCGAAGAAAGTGAATAACTCCATCCAAATCAGCTTAAACACCTTGTGCGTCAAAGTCCATAGGACTAGTGAGAAATACCAACTAAGCCTGAGCAAAGCTCAAACTTATTGGTCGGAACTGGCTTTGTCATCATATCAGCTGGATTATCATGAGTACTTATCTTGCATACCTTCAAATCGCCTTCAGCAACAACATCTCGAATATAATGAAATCTGACATCAATGTGCTTTGTCCTCTCATGATACATTGGATTCTTTGTAAGATATATAGCACTTTGACTGTCACTAAATACGGTAGGGCAAGATGAGTCTCCACAAAGCTTAGTGTACAAACCTCTCAACCAGATAGCTTCTTTGCATGCCTCAGAAATAGCCATATACTCGGCATCAGTAGTGGAACACGCCATGATAGACTGCAAAGTTGCTCTCCAACTCACAACACAACCACCAATGGTGAAAACATAACCTGTGAGTGATCTTCTCTTATCCAAATCACCAGCAAAATCAGAATCAACAAAACCAACAAGTCCATCTCCAGTTTTCCCAAATTGTAAATAAGCATTAGAAGTACCACGCAGGTATCTGAAAATCCACTGAACTGCTTTCCAATGCTCTTTTCCAGGATTAGCCATGTATCTACTGACAACACTCAATGCATAAGATAAATCCGGACGAGAACAAACCATGGCATACATAAGTGAACCAACTGCACTCGAATAGGGAACTCTAGACATGTACTCAATATCTGCATCTGAATTAGGACATAAAGCTGATGATAATTTGAAGTGTGCAGCTAACGGAGTACTCACCGGCTTGGCATTATGCATATTAAAACAACGAAGAACTTTATCGATATATCCCTTCTGACTGAGATACACTTTTCCAGATGGTCTATCTCTGGATATTTCCATGCCAAGTATTTTCTTTGCTGCACCCAAATCCTTCATCTCAAATTCATTACTCAATTGCTTCTTTAGTTCATTAATATCTGACATACTCTTTGCAGCAATAAGCATATCATCAACATAAAGGAGCAAATAAATAGTTGAACCTTTCACAGTTTTCAAATAAACACAACTATCATAATTAGACCTTTTGAAACCTTGAGAGAGCATAAAGGTGTCAAATCTCTTGTACCACTGTCTAGGGGATTGCTTCAATCCATAAAGAGATTTCTTTAACTTACAGACAAGCTTTTCTTTTCCAGGAATAACAAAACCTTCAGGTTGTTCCATATAAATATCCTCTTCTAATTCTCCATGTAAAAATGCAGTTTTAACATCCAATTGTTCAAGCTCAAGATCATGCATGGCAACAATACTGAGTAAAGTGCGAATAGAGCTATGCTTCACAACAGGAGAAAAGACTTCGTTATAGTCAATACCTGGAATCTGACTGTAACCTTTAGCAACTAACCTTGCTCTATATCTTGTCTCATCATTAGGAGAAACACCTTCTTTCCTCTTGAAAACCCACTTGCAACGAATAGGTTTCTTCTCTCTAGGTAATCTTACTAAATCCCAAGTGCCATTCTTTTCAAGTGATTCCATCTCATCATGCATAGCGGTCATCCACTTATTACTATCACTAGAAATAATAGCCTCGGAATATGAAGAAGGCTCAGCATTACCTTCAATTTCTTCTGCAACAGATAAAGCAAAAGAAACAATATTGCACTGTTCAATTAACCTGTCAGGTTTATTACTACCCCGTCTAACTCTGTCACGTGCAAGATTCCAACTGGGTGGAACAATAGGCTGATTTGGAGTGGGAGTGACATGATCATCATTAACGACGGGTTCATCATGTGCATCAACAATTTCATTACGAGATGTATCACCTGAATCAATAACATGCTCCACCTGAACAGTAGGCTACTGAATAGGAGGCTGCTGTTCACTCTCAACAGGAACATTAGTAGATGAAACATCATGTAACATAGCAGATTCATTAAAGATAACATTTTTGCTAATAACAACCTTCTGGGTTTCAGGATTCCATAATTTAAAACCTTTAACACCAGACTTATAACCAAGAAAGATGCACTTAACAGCCCTAGGCTCCAATTTTCCATTATCAACATGAGTATAAGCAGTGCAACCAAAAACTCTCAACTGTGAATAATCAACAGGTGAACCAGACCATACCTCAATTGGAGTTTTCTTATTAAGAGCAACAGATGGTGAACGGTTAATGAGATAACAAGCAGTGGAAGCGGCCTCAGCCCAAAAACGCCTATGCAAACCTGCATTGGACAACATGCAACGGGCTCTGAAAATAATGGTCCTGTTCATGCGCGCAGCAACACCGTTTTGTTGAGGAGTATAAGGAACGGTGTAATGTCTGACAATGCCTTCAGACTTGCAATAATTCTTAAATTGCTTAGAACAGAATTCCATACCATTATCAGTGCGAAGTATTTTTACCTTCTTTTCAGTTTGTCTCTCAATCATAATCTTACACTCCTTAAAAGCTGAGAATGCTTCATATTTATGCTTCAAGAAATAAGGCCATACTTTTCTCGAATAATCATCAATTATAGTCAGCATGTAACTAGCACCACCTAGTGACTTTCTGCGAGATGGTCCCCATAAATCAGAATGCACATAATCAAGAATACCTTCGGTTGTATGAGTCGAAGTGTTGAACTTCACCCTCTTGTGCTTGCCGAAGATACAATGCTCACAAAATTTCAATTTACCAGGTTCATATCCATCAAGAAGACCTCTCTTATTTAACTCTGCTAAACCAAGTTCACTCATATGTCCAAGACGCATATGCCAAAGGTTAGCAGCATCACAATCAGAATCCTTTGAAACAACTGGAGTAGCGTTACCTGAAACTGTAGAACCTCGAAGGTAATAAAGACCATTGGTCGAACTTAAGTCACCTTTCATCACAACAAGGGAACCTTTGGTGACTTTCAAAACACTCTCTCCACCTGAATACTTGTATCCCTTTGCATCAAGGGCACTCATAGAAATAAGATTTCTCTTCATCTTCGGAATATACCGAACATCTGTCAAAGTTCTGATTATGCCATCAAACATCTTGATTCGAATAGAACCTATGCCTTCAATCTTGCATGGTGAATTATCAAAACCCAAAACGGAACCAGCAGAAGTAGTGGAATCAAAAGTATTAAACCAATCTCTATGTGGACACATGTGAAAAGTACATGCAGTATCAAGTACCCACTCATCATTGGTCTCAGCACATCCAGCAATAACGACAAGAGCATCATCGGAACTATCATCACGAGCAACGTTAGCAGAATTTTCACCTTGTTTGTTACCTTTTCTCTTTTCTCTTTTCCTTGTTCTGCAACTTGAAACACTCAGAGATGTCATGCCCGTCTCTCTTGCAATACCTGCAATATTTCTTGTCTCTGGATTGTGACCGGCCCCTGTAGCCGTTCTTACTTTTGCCTCTGTTTCCATTATTGGAGTTCTTCTCCTTTGTCCTGCCACGAACAGATAATCCCTCGGCTTGGGATGAACTCGAACCATCATGAGGCACCATTAATTTCATCTTCTCCTTAGAGTTCAAAACTTCATAAACTTCATTAAGCGTGAGAGTATCACGACTATATAATATGGTGTCTCTAAAATTGGTATAAGAACTTGGCAGTGAACAAAGTAACATTAAAGCAGTATCTTCCTCTTCATACTTAACCTCCATTGCAGCTAGATCAGATATGATCTCTTTAAATTCTGAAATATGATTCAAAACATTATCTCCCTCGGGTAACCTGTGCAGGAATAATTTTTGCTTCAGATGCATCTTGCTGGTGAGATCTTTAGTCATGCAAATCCCTTTCAGCTTTAACCATAGAGCGGCGGCAGTTTTCTCGCTCAAAACTTCCTGCAAAATATTATTATGTAAATTGAGTTGAATTTGTGACAAAGCCTTACAATCAATTCTTTTCTCCTCATCAGTCCAGTTCTGAATTCTGTTCTTTCCAAAATTATCCAGTGCTTCATCATAGTCAGACTGTGCCAACAACGCCCGCATCTTGACTTGCCATAGGGTAAACCTTATGTCACGGTCCAGCAGCGGAAGATCGTACTTCATGGATGCCATGAGTCGATAAAACTATGTACACAAAGTAGTACAAACCGATAGAAAAATTCTTAATAGAATTAATATTGCGGGGCAAAGAACTAGAGAGATAGCACCTGGTAATCGCTGGTGGCCGTAGCAATTGAAAAACTGTAGAAAAAAGAAAATCTGGACTTCTAGATCAGCTTGGCCTCGTGAGTAGTAGTAGTACTCAACTAATACTAGCAGGTCACGTGGAGTAGTACTAGTACTTTGACTGCTCTGTGTTGATCCGGTCTTCACGTCACGGTCGGAAGCAGCCTCAGGTTGCGCGCGGCAGCAGTGGAACTCGGATAGATGTGCGTGCTTGGGGACTTGAGCTTGTACGCAGCAACAACAACTAGCGGATCAGACAAGACGGCTGCAACTTAGAGCGATTTATACGCGTGCGTACGAACAGAGATTCTGTCGGTCTCGGCTTCCTGCACGCTAAAAATCGATCCGGCTTTGAATTGACGGATCGCCTGAGATGCGTGCGGCTGCGCACACATTGGAACCCTAATCTCCTGTCTCAAACTCGTATCTAAACCTCAGCTCTATATACCACTTATTAGATAATAATGAGAATAAACGAGACAGAGAGACACGGATTTTTACATGAAAATCACGAACGTACGAAGACGCAATCACTATAAGAAGGAGTATTACAAGCACGAGACGACAGACCGTCTGAGGTGCGACTATATGGGGTATATATAAGGGGCAACACATAGGAGTCCTTGTAGGACAAGTAAACGAGTTGTACTCGTACGCGTCGGTACCAACGCAAAAGGCTCACACCGTATGTACTACGTCTAGTCCAATACAATACTAGAATTTGAATCACAATTTAACAAAACCTTTCATGCGCATAGCTTGCTGTAGAAAAGGTGTACAGTTCCGAAGCGGACTCCACCATCAGTTGGTCTTGTTTGTGTGAACGTTGAGGATGCAGTCTTCTCCTCTTCTTCGAGCCCGGCGATATCAAAAATTCCTGAAGCTTTATGAAGTGTTGTTGCTTTTGCTCGGGATGAGGACTTCGTGCTCTGATCACAAAGTTGAATGCTCCACTTCGCTGCTAGTGCCACAACTTGATCTTTTAGCCTGATTGTCATACTTCTGATCACAAAGTTGGATGTTTCTTTTATTCATTTAAGACGTAGTGCTAACGAGGCCGCTCATATGTTCGCTGGATCGAGGGAACTTGTGCTCATTCTCCCTGGTTGTATCCAGAGTCTGTAAACTCTGATTGTTTGCGAATAAATGATTGTTTGTGAATAAATTAGATCTTTGAAAAAAAAAGATGCTTGTTCGCTCATGCCTTTTGGCAATATATTTGCTCCTCGAGTTACCTAAAAACATAGATGTGGCCCCTCAAGATTTTCGTTAGATATTTGGTCCTTCAAGTTTCAAAACCGAATAAATTTAGTTCAAAACAAGATTTTAAGCATGTAGAGTGGGTTTGACCATGTTGCCCATGTTTGATTGATGAACAGTAAATTCAAAAAACTAGCAAACAAATTTTAAAA
The DNA here is from genome assembly GCF_003073215.2 of Triticum urartu. Classification (NCBI taxonomy): domain Eukaryota; kingdom Viridiplantae; phylum Streptophyta; class Magnoliopsida; order Poales; family Poaceae; genus Triticum; species Triticum urartu. The sequence goes on along the minus strand of NC_053025.1, from coordinate 100,909,432 downwards.
CATCTAAAATTTTGTGGCAACCAAAACTGTTTTTTAGGAGCTTCTCGGATGTTATTTGAACACGAAAACTTACTCACCTAGAATACCCAAAGCATCTTTGTTGTCACGATTTTTTTTATTTTTCTGATTTTCTTTTTGCTATTTCTTCCTATTTATCGGTCAAACCCTGCCAACAAGCTCAGAATCTGATTTTACATCAAACTTATCCTGTTTTGAGACTTGTAGAGCAAAATGTCTAAAAAACCCTTTAGGATCAACTCTATAATTCTGGGAACCTGATGGACAAAAACATACTTCCCATCTATAAATAGGAGCATTTACATCATCAATAAATAACACTGTTCTCATAAAAATCTCTATTCATTTCCCATCTATAAATAGGAATAGTTTACATCATCAATAAATAACACTGTTCTCATAAAAATCTCTATTCATTCCCCATCTATAAATAGGAGTAGTTTACATCATCAATAAATAACACCGTTTTCATAAGAATCTGTATTCAGAAATTCGCGCTGTCTCGATCTCTAAAATCTTCATAGTTCTACATCACATGCCTTTCCGAATCTGTAGAAAAATGCTTTCTCGAATGTGGAGAAAGTAACTACCACTTCTATCAAAAAATCGTATACATATTATAAAAAATCATATATATTTACAGGTGATCTAAGCTAGTTAATAGGTGGTGTGTAAAGCTAATTAGAAGGGTGCGGTAGCAACATCTCGTTCCTCGGCGGCGGTGCGCCCATACTGGTGGCAGTAGACACCGTCATCGTCAAGAAACGCGTAGGGACTGAACATGTCGTAGTCCTCGTCACCCTGGTCGTCCTCCTCGTCGGAGTCGGCCATGGAGTCCCTCCTGACGCCCAGCACCGGCTTGAGGCCCTGCAGCACGCAGCAAGCTCCATAAATACCAGCTGGTTCGTCGATCACAAAGTTGAGATAGAAGCCGGCCGATCGACGATGAACAAAAGCCGGCCGTCTATATACGTACCTCGGTGAAGATTCGGACGGCGTCCTCCGAGGAGTGCGTTCTCAGGACGTACAGCGCCGCCTCCTGCACAAGTGGATAATAGAAATACATCTTAGAGAATGGTCTTAACAGATTGAGCAAGATGGAGAGCTGAGATAGCCTCGGTGCCGGTGCCTCACCCTCGCGTACTTGAGCTCGTGGAGGGACAGCGCCTTGGGCTCCCACTCCATGGACGCCATGCTCCCCGCGACGCCGGCGTCGGGCCTCATCAGATCTCAGCTTCGCCGGACGTGCTGTGCGCGCGACGACCGGAATGTAGCACTATCACGTACGAAACGTGTAACGCGTGGGCCGGCCTCTTGCTTGCAGATGAGAAAAATGCGTGTATGTGTACGGCTTCCGTGGTAGGTCTCGGTGCGTGGTGAAGGAGAGAACGGAGTTCCCCTGCTGTTGGCTATTTATAGCGTGATGAGGCGTCGGCCGGACGAAGAGAAAGTAAGCACGAACTCCACACGTGTCGGCCGCTGAGGCGCACACGTCGTGGAGGTGTCGTGATGTGACACGCGGGAGAAACGGGGGTGGAGAGCCATCACCGTGTCGTAGTCGTCGACCCGCATGCGGCGTCGGTGCATGGCGCGCGGCCGGTCTCGGCCACTAGCTGCCCGGCACGTGGCTTCCGCTCGGGTGCAGGAGGCGATGTGGTTACCACCTCGTGTTTGCGTGACGTGTGATCCTGCCGCTGCCGACGCCCGCGGCTGGGACGCGCCCGTTGCTTCGCGATACTCTGCGCTTTCTGCAGAGCCTTTTCACCGGACGCCACCTTTCCTGCGCTGATTTCGCATGATATTTTCGCTGCATATATACGTACCGAGGGTCGAGTGATATAGACATATACCGCATGATTATTGAAAAGGCCAGGGAGTAGACGAGATCGTCTTCTTTTCTCCTTTTTATTCGACAGCGACGAAGTTTTCCTCTAGCTTGGTGGAAATGGCGGTGCGACCCCACGGACACATGAACACTGGAACGGTAGCACCAAATGGCAAGGGCTGATCTGACATAGCAGTTGAACCCAGTAATTCTCTCTTGGTGATTAACAATAAATGAATGCATAGTTTTTTATCGCTTGATTTGACCAGGGGAAATATCTGCTGCACCGGGCCATTTGGTGCTACCGGTGCACCCGTTTTGATTTAGCCATTTTACAATTGTCGAATAAGTCTAAATCTCCTTTTATGTCATAATACTAACAGGAACACATCACTATGATTTTTTCAGATCCAGAGCCAAAACATAACATGAGAAACGATAATGACAAATCTCACTAATGATAGCAAAACGGGCCGAATTCACGGTAGCTACTATTCACACTATTGTTTCTTCTTTTCATTTCTATATACCCCCTCTTTCCTTTAATATAAGTCGTTTTTTAGTTCAATTACTTATACGAAGGGACATACTCCCTCCGTCCACGAATAAGTGTACATCTAGCTTTTGGTCTTAGTCAAATTTTTAAAATTTTGACCAACTTTATAGAAAATAGTAGTAACATATATGACATCAAATTGGAATATTATGAAAGTACATTTCAAAACGGATCTAGTGATACTAATTTAGTGCCATAAAAGTTTTTACTTTTTTCTAGAAAGTTGGTCAAAGTTTTAAAACTTTGACTTAAGGCAAAAGCTAACTGTACACTTATTCACGGACGGAGGGAGTAGGTAGTATTTGTTTTCAGTTTGGACCTGGAAGTTTTTTCCATAGTGCATATATATTATACTTACATCCACATATATTTTTTGTGTTCTTTCAATGCTTCAAATGGTAGCTATAGAGATCGGGTGCATCAGTAGCACCAAATGCCCTGAAGCATCAGATGTGTTCCCGGTTAGACCATATACTCTCTCTGTTTCTTTTTTACTTCGCGCATTAGATTTGTTAAAAGCCAACAAAATTATATAAAAAATATTACTATCTACAATATCAAATAAATATGATATAAAAATATATTTCATAATGGATCTAATGAATAGATTTTGTACTGTGAGTGTCAATAGACAATAGTATTTGTGTATGTTTGGTCAAACTTTGAAAAGATTGACTTTAGAGAAACCTAATACGTCGAGTAGAAAAGAAACGAAGGGAGTAGTACTTAAGTTCATAGAGGCCAGGGTCTGATAGGGGTAGGCCCGAGCCGAAAACCAATTTTGTCTGGCTACGCCCCTGCCAAAGGGTCACAGGGATGTTGCAGTGTGCAGTCGGTTGTGTGGCTTCTGGCTGAGAAGTGTGATGATCATTGCATGTGTGCAGTGAAATCTAAGCTATGTAGAGCTCATCGAAGATGAACCCATATAGTATGTACCTAATTTATTTAGAGCTCTGATGGTGTCATACATCGGGGGTTGCTCGCTAGAAGGGTCCAACAACAGGCCTGTTGATAGGCCCACAAGGCCCAGTATGCGTCCACCGACAGGAGGGAGCCCGAAGGAAGGGATAGATCACATCTCTCCTTGTAAAAACCTGGCCTTCAATGTGTATATAAGGGGAGTCAAGATAGCTCTCATTCCTATCTACTCTCATAGAAACAATTCTCGATAGACTTGTACATCTCTCTTTAATCCCTTGCCCGAAGTAGACCCACCATCAATAACAAATGCAATTAGGATCTAGGGTATTACTCCATCATGGAGACCCGAAATTGGAGAAATTCCCCGTGCGACCTCCGATCTATGACTCCCAGCTATGCTAGCTATAGGTACCCTACCGAGGGATCTGACGATTTTCCGCACCGTCAAGCTCATCGGAGATGAATCCAAGAAGTGTGTACATGTACTATAAAATCCCGATCATTTTTAACCTCCAGGCCATATCCAAACGGGGGGATTTTCTATGTGGCATGAGAAAAGGTGGGGATAGATATGTTAGACAACGCATATGTGTGGGTCCCATTTTTCGGTGGGAGAAAGAAATAGCAAAGTATAAAAGAAAATAAAATGCACACAACGGGTCGACCAATGGTATCCAAATTTTCTTGAGGTGTGCTAACAGCCCCAACTAACAGGGAATGGGTCGGCCCATTTCTTTTTCGTCTTCTCGTTCACACCGCATACATAGTGCGTGTGTAGGTTTTACATGCCGTATTATGATTTTGGAAACTTCTACATGCTGGTTTTCTTCCTTTTTTCGGTTTCTTTCCTGTTCTATATTTTTCCTTTTCACTTTTTTTTCTATTCTTCTTTCAGTTTTACAATATTTTTTGTCATTTTTTCAAATCCATGAAGTTTTTGTCAAATTCATGATATTTTAGATCATGACCTTTTTTCCAAATTCGCGGATTCTTTCGAATGCGTGAACATTTTTAAAATTCATAGAAAAAAAATTCAAATATTGTGAACTTTTTTTCACATCAATGAAATTTTCTTGAACATTTTCATATTTTGTGATTTTTTTCAAACTGATGTAATTTTTTGAATTGATGAACTTTTTTAAATTGATGAACTTTTGCTAAGGCGCAGACTTCTTTCTCGAATTCATGAACCTATTTTGTATTCATGAACTTTTTTCAAATTCATAAACTTTTGGATTTCTTATTTGATTTGGCATTATTCACAGACATAACTGGCACTGGGCCAACAACCTCCTACCAATAGACACAAGGAAAGACTAGCTACGGCAGCGAGAAACTCTAAGACATCACGAGGAGGCAGCTTGATCTTGCTGAATCAAAGCATAAGCCGAAGACTGCACATGCGAGGTCAAGTGCTTCGTAGCATCACTATTCGTCTCCTTAGTCAATAATTTCCACTACTACCAAAAGGATATCAATTTAAACAAAAAATCATGCGGACGATTAGGCTGGTCGTAATGATAGTATCATAGTTAGTATCATGCATGCCACCTAAGCAATTTTGATGAGGTATCATAGCATTAAATGAAGAAAGAGATAGTGAAGTATCATAATAAATGATATGCTACTTTGTGTCATGCGTGACAATAAATAAAGTACTACATGATATTAATATATGATACTATGCATTGGGAAGGTAGTATCATATACTAATATCATATGCATAATACTAATATATGATACTCCCCATTACACCCAGCCTTAGGGAAAATATGATCAATAGTAAGTTTTCTCCTAGTAGGCCAAAGGACCCAACACATCGCTGCTAAACCAAGCCAAAATAAATGCCTACTCTTTCCAACCAACTGATCGGCACTAGGTTGAAGATCACTCAATGAGGTGGGAGACCAATTTACGCCCACCCACGACTGGATGCAGCTCCAGAAGAGCTTGGCCAGATAACATCCAAAGGAAATATAATTAGAATCTTCACGCGAACCACAAATAGCACACCATTTAGACCTAGGACCATTGCGCGTATGAATTGGTCAGCGGCTGGGAGTTTTTCGTGAATAGTTTTCCACATAATTTTTTTTATTCTAAGAGGAATCTTAGCACGCCAAATGTGCTTGAACTTGGCCGCAGGGGAGCCAACAATAAGTCTCGAATATAGAGATTTCACGCAGAAATGTCTAGAGGCATTTGAAGGAAATATGCCCTAAAGACAATAAAAAAGTTGTTATTTATATTTCCTTACATCATTTTTTCGACAAAGGGTGGATTTTATGGACTCAAAATGAAGCATCAAGTTGATACAAACACGATGAGAACACACCCGGCCTCTGCATAACTAAGATGCACACAACCAACACCAACGCACACAAAAACCGGCTAGCAAATAGCAAAGTCATATAAGACCAAAGCTATGCCTAAGCGAGAGAAAACCCCGAAGGGAACAAATCCGCGATCGACAAACTACAACAATGACTATATCCGCACCAACCATCTCATGACACCATAAGGACAACAGAGTTCTTCAAAAGCAACGCCTTCATGAAGGGAGCGATGCTCGAGCGTCGCCGTCGCCGGATCCAACCACCAAAGGTCGGACTCTAAGTTTTCACCCTGAAGAATCAGTCTATGCATATACGAGCAATGCCTTCAACAAGGGAATGACGCAAAAACATCACCATTGCCATGTATGACCACTCGTGTTAGACATAGGTTTTCACCTCGAAACTCGAGACCGGGTACTCGAAAGCACCACCATCGAAGTCAATCATATGTTATCGTCACCGCTTTTCCACGATCCTAGCAGCTGCTCGCCAATGTACAACCATATCCTTTGCGTCAAGTCGTTGTCCATCGTTTGCATCTCGTCGCCGAACGAAACCACCGGATCTGAAGAGAGTAATCCCCGCGAAGATCTTTCGGTGGCCATCGCAATCCGCAACAAGGCCGCCCCTGACCGAAGTGATCATCATGGACCAACACCGTCGGTGGAGCACATCACCGGTGAGTGCCATCTGGCCAAAGAGAGCCCTATCCAGGCCTATAGACCAAAAGCAGACATGACCGGATCTGAAGCACGAAAGACAAATCTGTCCACCAGGCAAGAACCACGGCACCACAGCCAACCTGGCCACAACACCACGGCCAAAATCCACCGAGGCACCCCTATGGCCAAAGTCCAATGCTTAGCAGGAGCACTGCCACCGCAAAGCGCATGGATCTGGCCGTCGCTCTGCACTGGTCCCTCGCCGCCATGCCGCCGGTAGCCGTCACCACGCCCCACAGGAGGACGTCGAGAATAGTCGCCGGTCGCCGTGACCCAGCCGAGTCCCGGCGCGCGCCAACGTGCCGCCCGAAGCTGCCGCCCTACAGATCAGAGGCCGTGGCGAGGAGGCGCCCCGCCACCGCCGTCGGCCGCGTGAACTTTGCCAGCGGCGTCCTCCGGCAGCGGCGCAGCGAGGCGTGTAGAAAGGAGCGGCGGCGGCGCTAGCAACCGCGTTCCGCCCGAGTCGCCCAGGGCCAGGTGACGCGGGCGTTCTGTTCACAGGAGAATGATGAATGTTTATTATTCATGCTAAAATTGTATTAACTGGAAACTTAGTACATGTATGAATACATAGACAAACAGAGTGTCCCTAGTATGCCTCTACTTGACTAACTCGTTAATCAAAGATGGTTAAGTTTCCTAGCCATGGACATGTGTTGTCATTTGATGAACGAGATCACATCATTAGAGAATGATGTGATGGAAAAGACCCATCCGTTAGCTTAGCATAATGATCGTTTAGTTTATTGCTATTGCTTTCTTCATGACTTATACATGTTCCTATGACTATGAGATTATGCAACTCCCGAATACTGAAGGAACACTTAGTGTGCTATCAAACGTCACAACGTAACTGGGTGATTATAAAGATACTCTACAGGTGTCTCTGATGGTGTTTGTTGGGTTGGCATAGATCGAGATTAGGATTTGTCACTCCGTGTATCGGAGAGGTATCTCTGGGCCCTCTCGGTAAGGCTCATCACTATAAGCCTTGCAAGAAATGAGAAATGAGTTAGTTGCGGGATGAAGTATTATAGAACGAGTAAAGAGACTTGCCGGTAACGAGATTGAACTAGGTATTGAAATACCGACGGTCGAATCTCGGGCAAGTAACATACCGATGACAAAGGGAACAACATATGTTGTTATGCGGTGTCGGTGTCAAAACCGGCGGATCTCGGGTAGGGGGTCCCGAACTGCGCGTCTAAGGCGGATGGTAACAGGAGGCAGGGAACACGATGTTTTACCCAGGTTCGGGCCCTCTTGATGGAGGTAAAACCCTACGTCCTGCTTGATTTATTCTTGATGATATGAGTATTACAAGAGTTGATCTACCACGAGATCGGAGAGGCTAAACCCTAGAAGCTAGCCTATGGTATGATTGTATGTTGTCCTACGAACTAAAATCCTTCGGTTTATATAGACACCAGAAAGGGCTAGGGTTACACAAGGTCGGTTACAAAGGAGGAGATATACATATCCGTATTGCCCAGCTTGCCTTCCACGCCAAGTAGAGTCCCATCCGGACACGAGACGAAGTCTTCAATCTTGTATCTTCATAGTCTAACAGTCTGGCCAAAGGATATAGTACGGCTGTCCGGAGACCCCCTAATCCAGGACTCCCTCAGTAGCCCCTGAACCAGGCTTCAATGACGACGAGTCCCGCGCGCAGTGTTGTCTTCGACATTGCAAGGCGGGTTCCTCCTCCGAATACACGGAAGAATTTGAATACAAGGATAGTGTCTGACCCTGCAAAATAAGTTCCACATACCACCGTAGAGAGAATAATATTTCCACAAATCTAATTTGCTGACTTGTTTTGGCAATACAACATTACGCCATGGCCCGGTGATTATTCAAACCATTTCCGTTAACTAGCCCCGCACACAACGCGAGGCAGTTTCTTGACACGTCTTGTCAAAGCAGAGATCGTGTTCCCCTTATTACGGGATTCTCATCAATACGGGCGTGGGTAACCCAACCGCGCCATCGATTACGGCGCTTGGGGGATAAGCGAGTTTTACCAGGATATGGGGGCGCATGGCTTCGGCCGCCCTTATAAAGGGATAAGGTTTAACCTTTTTCTACCCACGCCTTCTTCCTGCTTGCCTATCCGTTCTTGTGCACTCGAGCTCCAACGCCCAAGTCCACATCCTTCCCCTCAACCTTCTCCAAACATGTCTGGAGCGGGGGGCAAATGGATGGCTTCTTCCGTTATGGAGGGGCACATCAAAAAGCTGTGCGGCGCCGGATACTTAGCCGTGAATATCGCGCATCGGCTGCCTACTGCGGGGCAGATCGTTCCTACCCCGGAACCTCATGAGAGGGTAGTTTTCCTCCACCACTTCCTCCATGGACGGGGGTTTCCCCTTCATCCATTCGTCCGTGGTCTCATGTTCTACTATGGGCCTTGACTTTCATGATCTGGCCCCGAACTACGTTTCGGCGTTCATCGTCGTCTGTGAGGCTTTCCTCCACGTCCGGCCCCACTTCGGCCTGTGGCTGAAGACCTTTAACATCAAGCCGAAGGTGGTGGGAGGCTAACAAGTAGAATGTGGCGGAGCCATGGTGGGCAAGATGCCCAATGTCACATGGCTTGAGGGCTCCTTCATGGAGACCACAAAGGGGTGGCAATCGGCCTGGTTCTACATCACCAAGCCGCGCGACACCAAATGGGCAGCGGCCCCCGAGTTTCGATCCGGATTCCCTACACGGCTCACTTCCTGGAAAGAGAAGGGCTTGTCGTGGGGTTCATCGGTGGAGCTGGATGGACTCCAGAAATGTATCCGGAGTATGGCAAGCAAGAAGCTCAAGCTTGTCAACATAGTCCAGGTCATGCTCATCCGCCGGATCCTCCCGTGCCAACAACGGGACTTCAACTTGTGGGAGTTCGACCCGGCCTAGCACCAGACTCTGAGCGAGCTCTTCGACATGACGCACAAGGACGTCTAGAAGGTGCTGTTCAAGGGCGTCGAGGTCCCTCCCTCTTTCACCGAGGACCGCGGGCTAAGCGCGAAGTGTCGAGCGCATTCGGTGAGTTTTATACATCCGGTAGGTTATTTATTTCCCCTAGCTTAACCATGTAAGGGGGCTGATCTCCATGCCTTTGACAGGACTGGGTGGAGATGTCGGGGCAGATTAACTGTCCGGCCCCTCTCCTCGAAGACACTACGGATGCTCTCCTGACGGAGATGCTGACTCCAGCTCCTTACAAGGTGCCGAAGAAGACCAAGAAGGACAAGGGAACCCGAAAGAGCTCCCGGCGCCAGGTGTTATCGGACTCATCGTCCGATAACTCCGCGACGCACTCCTCCCCCGAAGACGAGGAGGAAGATGAAGATGTTCCTCCTCCAGTCGGGGGAGACAAGAAAAGGAAGGCCGCCCCTACTGGGGGGCCAAAGGGTCCAAGAAGGGAAGGACTCTCCTTCCGGACTACTCCATCACCGCCGCCGAAGGCGAAGACGAGTGGCTGCTCAGGGCCAAGCCCCTGGCGAAGTCGTAAGTATTCGGATACCAGAGTAACTCATAGCATTCCTTTGTCACACTGCTTCTCCTAACGCCGAATTATGATTGTGCAGACCGCCCCGAACCCGTATCGACGTATCCTCGTCGGACAGCTCCCTGGGCTCGTTGGATATGGATAGCGATCCACTTCTGACCGCCACCTCCCCTTGCCCTACGGAAAACACCGAGGTGTTATCTCAAGAGGCACTGGGTCGAGGGGAGACAGTCCCGGAGGTGCCTCAAAGCGACCTTCCGGACTCCGGGAGCAGGGGGAGCAAAGCCCCCGAGGGCTCCGGGTTCGGCCCTCAGCCAAACACTGCGCCGGAACCTCCAGTGGTTCCGGACTCGGGCAGGCAGCCTCCTTCCAAGAGGGGCAAGACGCCTATGCCGGTGACCTCTGCCCATCCAGAGGCACCGGACAATCTACTGGCAGCGCTTCGCAGCGCTTCCATTGACGAAGAGCACCACACTATTATGAGTGCGGTGGTCCAGAAGGTTCAGTCCGCCAAGAGCGGACTGACTGAAGCCTGTGCCAACCTTCTAACAGGCTTTGAGGTAAGTTTTTGAAATATAGGAGAAATATTACCGCATAGATAGTAGCCCCTGATGCTCTGTTCGGTGTTCACAAAGAAAAGCCGAACAGAGGATCAAACAATATCGCAGGAGTCTAATATAAGTATGTCTATATGCGTATGCAGGCTTCGCTGCTGGCCTCTGCTGCACTAACTGCGGAGGTCGCCGCACTGAAGCAGGACCATAAAGGGTCCAAGGAAGAGCTCGGCCTTGCCAAGAGGCAGCTCGAGGAGAACAAAGGTAAGTAGTACCTAGTCTATGGATCTATATAAAAGGAAAGCGATTGCGAAATGATGGGATTATCATAAATTTGCCAGGGGCCACGACCGAGGTGGCGACCCTGAAGCAAGCGCTATCCGAGGCCGAAAACAAAGCGGCCAAGGAGCGCACTGAGCGGGAAAGGCAGGAGGCTTGGGTGGGCGAGGTGCAGCAAGAGCTCCACGTTATCGTGACAAAGGACGAGGCGTTGGAGCTTGACTTGAAGATGCGAGAGTCCGAGCTTGCCGCGGCCCTTGAGAGCGCAAAGAATGCCAAGACCGAAGCCCAAAAGGCCCTCCAGGAGATTGATGCGATGAAGAAGATAGCGGCGGGTAAGGCATTCTATATGCAAAGCAAGCATGTGAAAGTAAATTACTTGTTACTTACCCGAATCCGGAGCTCTCCAGGAGCATTCACAGATTTGCCCCGCAGCGTGTCGGATGCCGCAACGTTTTACCAGGCCGAGGAGGGAAGCTCAACGGAGAAGTTGTTCTGGGCCCAATATACAGGGACCGAACACCCGGTGCCTATGAGCGACCAGCTAAAGCAGTTGGTCGAGCTACACAAGGCGGCCGAACAGGCCATGAAGGGCTTTATAGTCCGGCTATGGCCTGGCGACGCCCTTCTGAACAGCTACTTCGGCCTGGTGAGGCGGCTTGTGGATGCCTGCCCATGGCTGGAAGTCGTCAAGTGGTCCGTCTGCATCAAAGGTGCATGCCGGGCTTTCGCCCGTGTGAAGGTGCAATGGGCCAAGCTAGACGCCGTGAAGCTGATCAAGGAAGGGCCGCCGGAGGGCAAGGAGCATCGTCACCCCGAGATGTACTATGAGGTTGTCCTGAAGGGTGCCTGTCTCGTAGCAGACGAGTGTACCAAAGATACAATATTTGAGTAAACCCGCTCGTGTAGTCCTGTATTCATGAAAACTTGTTCATATGCGCTATGCAACGCTTGTTTGAATTTAAAATATTACCTTCTGTTCGGCTGTTTATCAAATCTGAGAGATGGCCAGTCATCAGCTTTTGCCCCCATGCCACGAGTGCTGGGGTGTTCGGGATAAACATGAGCACTCTTGTTCCCATTGTTGGGTCCTTCGAGGGAGGTGCTCAGCACAACGAACAAGGCAATCGGACTATAATGCGTTATCACTCTCACTTAGCCATAGAATTCTATAATTTTAAATTTCGGCGAAGCCCCTAGTATTCGGAAGGCCGAATTCGGGGCGCGATACACGCCTTAAGCTGGACAGGGCCGACTCCTCGCTCTAAGCGGCATAAGTCTTTAGGGACTCGAAAACCTCTCGAACAACGACCAATCTCTTGCCTTATCATGACAGTCAGTTTTAGCTTTCTCTACTGAGGTGCTTAGCCCAGCTGAACCGGGGCACAATTGCAGTAGTTCTCCCAGTGCTACCTTAGCCGATATAGCGGAACGTAAGGTACCAAAACATGGGAGTCGGGCAAACCCAACTATTGACCAAAGACATGATTCGCAGCTGATGCATATAATGCTATAAGTTCGGGGTGCCGCACTTGTGAAAGTGTTCGGAATTCTCACGCCGTATTATGGGGTATGCTTAAGCCCCTAGCATATTTGCCGTACCAGAGTGTACGGGTGCTGGATGTCATGAATGAACATATGTATATAAAGAAAAGAAGAATGCAATAATAGTCTTAATGCTATGCATTGTTTATCCAAAAAGGTGCGTTAAAGCAGAATGATACATGCAGTGCAATAAGCAAAAAGTAGGACTATTTGACATGTCCCTTCCAAGGGCAAGCTGAGGAATGGTAGTAAAGCAAATATTTCACTCGTTATCGTAATCCACCTGGGAGTTCCGTGGTGTGACGTAGCTTTCTGCCTCCTTGGATGCTGCATCATGTGTTCGGCAATCACGCTGCCGGACAGAGTTTCCAAAGATTGAAGTCCTGAAAGAGAAAAATAACAAAGCGGGAAGCCCCTAGTGTGGTTTAAGCCGCGACTTGGGGCATGCCACCGTCATGCCCCCTCCCCACCTGTGCCCATGGTATTTTTAATGCGTAATTATGTATGCGTGGCACGGATTTCGCCATTTGGCTGGGACCGGGGTGGGGGCCGCATTGCTATGGGAGCTCGGAACGTGCCAGGTGGTCATGTTGCCGATTACTCCGGGCGCGGTTGAAGGTGTCCAGGTCCTTAAACGCCGAACTAGTGGATTTCCTTAAGAGGCTGCTTTGCGCTTCCGCTGCGAGGGCCGCAGTGTGCTCCTCCGTTTGGAGAGAGCGCTCTGTGTTTCCATTAACTGTAATGACCCCCCAAGGTCCTGGCATCTTGAGGTTGAGGTATGCATAATGCGGTACCGCATTGAATCTCGCAAATGCGGTTCGCCCGAGCAGTGCATGATAACCACTAAGAGAACGGGACTATATCGAAGATTAATTCTTCGCTTCGGAAGTTATCCGGGGATCCGAAGACCACTTCCAGTGTGACTGAGCCTGTGCAATGGGCCTCTACACCTGGTATGACGCCTTTAAAGGTCGTTTTTGTGGGTTTGATCCTTGAGGGGTCTATACCCATTTTGTGCACTGTGTCCTAATAAAGCAGGTTCAGGCTGCTGCCGCCATCCATAAGGACTCGAGTGAGGTGAAATCCGTCAATGATTGGGTCTAGGACCAGTGCGGCAAATCCTCCATGACGGATACTAGTGGGGTGGTCCCTGCGATCGAAGGTGATCGGACAGGAGGACCATGGGTTGAACTTTGGGGCGACTGGCTCCAACGCATATACGTCCCTGAGCGCACGCTTCCGCTCCCTCTTGGGGATGTGGGTTGCGTATATCATGTTCACCGTCCGCACTTGTGGGGGGAACCTCTTCTGTCCTCCGGTATTCGGCTGCCGGGACTCCTCCTCGTCATCGCTATGTGGCCCCTTATCTTTGTTTTCGGCAATTAACTTGTCGTCCTGCTTGAACACCCAACAATCCCTGTTGGTGTGGTTGGCTGGCTTGTCGGGGGTGCTGTGTATTTGACACGAGCGATCGAGTATACGGTCCAAACTGGACGGGCCCGGAGTGCTTCTTTTGAATGGCTTTTTCCACTGACCGGGTTTAGAGCCTTTGAATTCGGCATTGACTGCCGTATCCTCGGTATTGTCGCTGTTAATGCAGCGCTTATGTTTGTTGCGACGTGACGTGCTATTGCCGTCCTTGGTATCCAAAGTACCATGGTTCTTTGATATGTTATTACTGCGAGCCAGCCAGCTGTCTTCTCCCGCACAAAAGCGGGTCATGAGTGTCATGAGGGCTGCCATAGATTTCGGCTTTTCCTGACCAAGGTGCCGGGTTAGCCACCCGTCGCGGATGTTGTGTTTAAAAGCTGCTAGGGCCTCTGCATCCGGACAGTCGATGATTTGATTTTTCTTTGTTAGGAACCGTGTCCAGAATTGCCTGGCCGATTCCTCTGGCTGCTGAATTATATGGCTCAGGTCATCGGCGTCTGGTGGTCGCACATAAGTGCCCTGAAAGTTGTCGAGGAATGCGGCTTCCAGATCTTCCCAACAGCCAATGGACTCTGCTGGCAAGTTGTTGAGCCAATGCCAAGCTGGTCCTTTAAGTTTGAGTGGGAGGTATTTGATTGCGTGTAGGTCATCACCGCGGGCCATGTGGATGTGCAGGAGGAAATCCTCGATCCATACCTTAGGATCTGTCGTGTCGTCGTATGATTCTATGTTTACGGGTTTGAAACCCTCTGGGATTTGATGATCCATTACTTCATCTATGAAGCATAAGGGGTGTGCGGCACCTCTGTACTGGGCTATATCGCGACGCAGCTCCAATGAGTCTTGCCCGCTGTGTTCGGCCCGGCCGGATTTACTTTTACTGTATCCGGCGTGCCGTTTATCATCTCGCATAGTGGCGCGCCCTCGTGATCTGTAGATCAATCTTGCGTGTTTTTCTTTGTCCTCCAATACGTCTCGCAGGTTTGGTGTATTTCCCCATGCCTTTTTATTTGAATGGCGTCGGGGTGCAGGCTGAGCTTTTGGCTGGAATGCCTCTCTATCGCGGCCACGAGGTGGCCGATCAGCCGCGTCATACGCTTCTTCCTCTAGTCGGGGTAGCAACATGCATTTTGGGTAACTCTTCGAGGGGCGTTCGAGTTTATATTCCTCGGCCGCGAGGACTTCAGTCCATCTGTCAGCTAGCTGATCTTGATCAGCTTGAAGCTGCTGTTTCTTTTTCTTAAGGCTATTTGCCGTGGCTATAAGCCGGCGCTTGAGACGCTCTTGTTCAACGGGATCCTCTGGCACGACGAATTCGTCATCGTCGAGGCTTGCCTCGTCTTCAGAGGGAGGCATGTAATTATCATCCTCCTCCTTTTCATCTGCCGCTCTCTCAGGAGGGCTGGCTTCCCCCTCCTCCTGCCCTAAATCGTGCTGGGGGGGGGATTGTTGCCATCTTCGGCATTGTTCGGAGTTCTATTATCTCCTGTGCCGGTATCACCACTTTTGCTTTGGCGGGACTTAGAGCGGCGCCGCTGACGTCGGCGCTTGGGTTGCTTCTTGGAGGGGTCATCCTCTGTTGTCTCGTCGCCATTGCCTTCTTTGGGTGTGTCCACCATGTATATATCGTATGATGAGGTGGCTGTCCAGTGCCCTTTGGGCAGTGGTTCCTCTTCGTCTCCCGCATCGTCGTCCATACCGTCGATGTCTTCGGCGTCGAAGTCGAGCATGTCGGTTAAGTCGTCGACAGTGGCTACTAAGTGGGTGGTGGGTCGGCAGCGAATTTCTTCGTCATCCACATCCCAATCCCGCCGGACATAGTTCGGCTAGGATCCTCCTGACAAGGAGAGAGACCTTAATGAGTTCAGTATGTCGCCAAAGGGCGGATGCTGAAAAATATCTGCGGAGGTAAACTCCATGATCGGCGCCCAATTGGATTCGCTAGGGACGGGCACAGGCTGTTCGGAGTCCGTGCTCGGAGAAGGATCCAGCAGTCTGACAACACGGCTCTCTTGCAGGGTAAGGTCGATGTTCGGCTCGATCGCCGCTGAGGATAAGGCCTCCGTGGCGGGGTCCATCTACCCATCCATGGACGGCGCAACTGGCTCCGAATTGAGGGTCGGAGCGGTTGCCGGTGCGATCTCCTCAACACTGTCTGATGGTAGAGCTAAATCATACTCATCGTGACCGTGTGACGCACAAGGCAGAGGCTCGAATCCGTCGAAGATCAAGTCTCCGCGGATATCGGCCGTGTAGTTTAAGCTTCCAAACCTGATCTGATGGCTAGGGGCGTAGCTTTCAATCTGCTCCAGATGGCCAAGCGAATTGGCCCGCAGTGCAAAGCCGCCGAATACAAAAATCTGTCCGGGGAGAAAGGTCTCAGCCTGGACTACATCGCTAACGATGACCGTAGGAGCCATCAAGCCTAACAATGACGACACAGAGGAACTCTCAATGAAAGCACCAATGTCGGTGTCAAAACCGGCGAATCTCGGGTAGGGGGTCCCGAACTGTGCATCTAAGGCGGATGGTAACAGGAGGCAGGGAACATGATGTTTTACCCAGGTTCGGGCCCTCTTGATGGAGGTAAAACCCTACGTCCTGCTTGATTTATTATTGATGATATGAGTATTACAAGAGTTGATCTACCACAAGATTGGAGAGGCTAAACCCTAGAAGCTAGCCTATGGTATGATTGTATGTTGTCCTACGGACTAAAACCCTCCGGTTTATATAGACACCGGAAAGGGCTAGGGTTACACAAGGTCGGTTACAAAGTAGGAGA
The DNA here is from genome assembly GCF_003073215.2 of Triticum urartu. Taxonomy (NCBI): domain Eukaryota; kingdom Viridiplantae; phylum Streptophyta; class Magnoliopsida; order Poales; family Poaceae; genus Triticum; species Triticum urartu. Next base: position 100,892,961 of record NC_053025.1, on the reverse strand, counting down.
TATACATATCCGTATTGCCTAGCTTGCCTTCCACGCCAAGTAGAGTCCCATCCGGACACGAGACAAAGTCTTCAATCTTGTATCTTCATAGTCTAACAGTCTGGCCAAAGGATATAGTCCGGCTGTCCGGAGAACCCCTAATCCAGGACTCCCTCATGCGGTTTGACCGATAAAGATCTTCGTAGAATATGTAGGAACCAATATGAGCATCCAGGTTCCGCTATTGGTTATTGACCGGAGATGAGTCTCGGTCATGTCTACATAGTTCTCGAACCCATAGGATCGCACGCTTAACGTTCAATGACGATTGGTATTATGAGTTATGTGATTTGATGTACCAAAGGTTGTTTGAAGTCTCGGACGAGTCTCTAAATGGTCGAGACGTAAAGACCGATATATTGGAAGGCTATATTCGGACATCGGAAAGGTTCCGAGTGATTCGGGTATTTTTCGGAGTACCGGGGAGTTACGGGAATTCATCGGGAGAAGTAATGGGCCTTATTGGGCTTTAGTGGAGAGAGGGGAGAAGGGCCAAGAGGTGGCGCACGCCTCCCCCCTGCCCAAACTGAATTGGACAAGGGGTGGGGGCGCGACCCCCCTTTCCTTCTCCCTCTCCCTCTCCCTCTGTTTCCTTGTCTCCTAATCCGAATAGGAAAGAGGAGCGGAATCCTACTTGGACTGGGGAGTCCTAGTAGGATTACCCACACCTGGCGCGCCCCCCTTAGGGCCGGCCACCTCTTCCCTCCCCTCCTTTATATACGTGGCCAGGGGCACCCCGTAGACACACAAGTTGAGTTCTTAGCCGTGTGTTGTGCCCCCCTTCACAGATTTCCACCTCGGTCATATTGTCATAGTGCTTAGGCGAAGCCCTGCGTCGGTAACTTCATCATCACCGTCAACACGCCATCGTGCTGACGAAACTCTCCCTCGGCCTCAGCTGGATCTAGAGTTCGAGGGACGTCACCGAGCTGAACGTGTGCAGATCACGGAGGTGCCGTGCGTTCGGTACTTGATCGGTTGGATCGCGAAGACGTTCGACTACATCAACCGCGTTATTCAACGCTTCTTCTTTCGGTCTACGAGGGTACGTAGACACACTCTCCCCTCTCGTTGCTATGCATACCTAGATAGATCTTCTGTGATAGTAGGATTTTTTTGAAATACTGCGTTCCCCAACAGTGGCATGCGAGCCAGGTCTATGCGTAGATGTTATATGCACGAGTAGAACATAAAGGAGTTGTGGGCGTGGGTATATACATATTGCTTGCCGTCACTAGTTGATTCTTGATTCAGCAGTATTGTTGGATGAAGCGGCTCAGACCGACATTACGCATACGCTTACGCGAGACTGGTTCTATCGACGTGCTTCGCATAAAGGTGGCTAGTGGGTGTTAGTTTCTCCAACTTTAGTTGAATCGGATTCAATGAACAGGGTTCTTTCTGGAGATCAAAAAGCAATCACCATAGCATTTTGTAGTTTTTATGCCGTAGGTAAGAATGGTTCTTGCTCAGCCCGTAGCAGCCACGTAAAACTTGCAACAACAAAGTAGAGGACGTCTAACTTGTTTTTGTAGGGCATGTTGTGATGTGATATGGTCAAGACGTGATGAGATATAAATTGTTGTATAAGATGATCATGTTTTGTTAAAGTTATCGGTAACTGGCAGGAGCCTTATGGTTGTCTCTTTATTGCATAAGATGCAAGCGCCATATAATTGCTTTACTTTATCGCTATGTGATAGCAATAGTTGCAAAAGCAATAGTTGATGAGATGACCATGTGACGACACGTTGATAAGGATCAAGATGATGGAGATCATGGTGTCATGCCGGTGATGATGGAGATCATGAAGGTACTTTGGAGATGGAGATCAAAGGCACAAGATGATGATGGCCATATCATGTCACATATTTTGATTGCATGTGATGTTTATCTTTTATGCATCTTATTTTGCTTAGTACGACGGTAGCATTATGAGATGATCCCTTACTAAAATTTCAAGGTATAAGTGTTCTCCCTGAGTATGCACCGTTGCGACAGTTCGTCGTGCCGAGACACCACGTGATGATCGGGTGTGATAAGCTCTACGTTCACATACAACGGGTGCAAGCCAGTTTTGCACACGCATAATACTCGGGTTAAACTTGGCGAGCCTACTATATGCAGATATGGCCTCGGAACACTGAGACCGAAAGGTCGAGCGTGAATCATATAGTAGATATGATCAACATAGTGATGTTCACCATTGAAAACTACTCCATCTCACGTGATGATCGGACATGGTTTAGTTGATATGGATCACATGATCACTTAGATGATTAGAGGGATGTCTATCTAAGTGGGAGTTCTGAAGTAATATGATTAATTGAACTTAAATTTATCATGAACTTAGTCTTGATAGTATTTGCATATCTATGTTGTAGATCAATTGCTCGCGTATAGCTTCCCCGTTTTATTTATGATATCTTCCTAGATAAAACTATGTTGAAAGATGTTAGTAGCAATAATGCGGACTAGCTCCGTGATCTGAGGATTATCCTCATTGCTGCACAGAAGAATTATGTCCTGGATGCACCGCTAGGTGACGGACCTATTGCAGGAGCAGATGCAGACATTATGAATGTTTGGCAAGCTCAGTATGATGACTACTTGATACTTTAGTGCGCCATGCTTTACGGCTTAGAACCGGGACTTCAAAAACGTTTTGAACACCACAGAGCATATAAGATGTTCCAAGAGCTTAAATTAGTATTTCAGACTCATGCCTGAGTCGAGAGGTATGAGACCTCTGACAAGTACTTTGCCTACAAGATGGAGGAGAATAGCTCACCCAGTGAGCATGTGCTCAGAATGTCTGAGTACTACAATCACTTGAATCAAGTGGGAGTTAATCTTCTAGATAAGATAGTGATTGATAGAGTTCTCTAGTCACTATCACCAAGTTACTGAAACTTGGTGATGAACTATAATATGCAAGGGATGACGAAAGTGATTCCCGAGCTCTTCGCCATGATAAAATCAGTGAAGGTAGAAATCAAGAAAGAGCATCAAGTGTTGATGGTTTACAAGACCACTAGTTTCAAGAAAAGGGCAAAGGAAAATAAAGGGGACTTCAAGAAAGAATGGCAAGCAAGTTGCCACTCCCATGACGAAACCCAAAGCTAGACCTAAGCCTGAAATTGAGTGTTTCTACTCCAAAGGGAATGGTCACTTGAAGCGGAACTACCCCAAATACTTGGTGGATAAGAAGGATGGCAAAGTGAACAAAGGTATATTTGATATATATGTTATTGATGTGTATTTTACTAGTGTTTATAGCAACCCCTTGGTATTTGATACTGGTTCAGTTGCTAAGAGTAGTAACTTAAAACAAGAGTTGCAAAATAAACAGAGACTAGTTAAGGGCGAGGCGACGATGTGTGTTGGAAATGATTCCAAGGATGATAAGATAACCATCGCACACTCCCTTTACCTTTCGGATTAGTGTTGAACCTAAAATAATTGTTATTTGTTGTTTGCGTTGAACATGAATATGATTGGATCATGTTTATTGCAATACGGTTATTCATTTAAGTCAAAGAATAATTGTTGTTTTATTTACATGAATAAAATGGTCATACACTCAAAATAAATGGTTTATTGAATCTCGGTCGTAGTGATACACATATTCATAATATTGATGCCAAAAGATGCAAAGTTGATAATGATAGTGCAACATATTTGTGGCACTGCCGTTTAGGTCATATTGGTGTAACGCGTATGAAGAAACTCCATGCTGATGGATTTTTGGAATCACTTGATGCTTGCGAATCATGCCTCATGGGCAAGATGACTAAGACTCCGTTCTCCGGAACAATGGAGCAAGCAACTGACTTATTGGAAATAATACATACTGATGTATGCGGTCCGATGAGTGTAGAGGCTCGCGGCGGGTATCATTATTTTCTGATCTTCATAGATGATTTGAGCAGATATGGGTATATCTACTTGATGAAACATAAAGTCTGAAACATTTGAAAAGTTCAAAGAATTTCAGAGTGAAGTGGAAAATCACCGTAACAAGAAAATAAAGTTTCTACGATCTGATCGCAGAGACGAATATTTGAGTTACGAGTTTGGTCTTCATTTGAAACAATGTGGAATAGTTTCGCAACTCACGCTACCTGGAACACCATAGCGTAATGGTGTGTCCGAACATCATAACCGTACTTTATTAGATATGGTGCGATTTATGATGTCTCTTACCGATTTACCACTATCGTTTTGGGGTTATGCATTAGAGACAGCTGCATTCACATTAAATAGGGCACCATCTAAATCCTTTGAGACGACACCATATGAACTGTGGTTTGGCTAGAAACCTAAGCTGTCGTTTCTTAAAGTTTGGGGCTGCGATGCTTATGTGAAAAAGTTTCAACCTGATAAGCTCGAACCCAAATCGGAGAAATGTGTCTTCATAGAATACCCAAAGGTGTTGGGTACACCTTCTATGACATATCCGAAGGCAAGATCTTTGTTGCTAAAAGTGGATCCTTTCTAGAGAAGGAGTTTCTCTCGAAAGAAGTGAGTGGGAGGAAAGTAGAACCTGATGAGGTAATTGTACCCTCTCTCGAATTGGAAAGTAGCTCATCACCGAAATCAGTTCCAGTGATGCCTACACCAATCAGTGAGCAAGTTAATGATGATGATCATGAAACTTCACATCAAGTTACTACTGAACATCGTAGGTCAACCAGAGTAAGATCCGCACCAGAGTGGTACGGTAATCCTGTTCTGGAGGTCATGTTACTTGACCATGACGAACCTACAAACTATGAGGAAGCGATGATGAGCCCAGATTCTACGAAATGGCTTAAGGCCGTGAAAACTGAGATGGGATCCATGTATGATAACAAAGTATGGACTTTGATTGACTTTCCCGATGATAGGTGAGCCATTCAGAATAAATGGATCTTTAAGAGGAAGACATACGCTGATAGTAGTGTTACTATCTACAAAGCTTGAATTGTGGCAAAAGGTTTTCGACAAGTTCAAGGTGTTGACTACGATGAGATTTTCTCACTCGTATCGATGCTTAAAAGTCTGTCCGAATCATGTTAGTAGTTGCCGTGCTTTATGAAATCTGGCAAATGGATATCAAAACTACATTCCTTAGTGGATTTGTTAAATAAGAGTTGTATATGATTCAACCAGATGGTTTTGTCAATCCTAAAGATGCTAACAAAGTGTGCATGCTCCAGCGATCCATCTATGGACTGGTGCAAGCATCTCGGAGTTGGAATATACACTTTGATAAGTTGATCAAAGCATATAGTTTTATACAGACTTTCAGTGAAGCCTGTATTTACAAGAAAGTGAGTGGGACCAGTACAGCCTTTCTGATAAGTATATGTGAATGACATATTGTTGATCGGAAATGATGTAGAATTTTCTGGAAAGCATAAAGGAGTGTTTGAAAGGAGTTTTTCAAAGAAAGACCTCAGTAAAGCTGCTTACATATTGAGCATCAAGATCTATAGATATAGATCAAGACGGTTGATAAGTTTTTTCAATGAATACATACCTTGACAAAATTTTGAAGGAGATCAAAATGGATCAGTCAAAGAAAGAGTTCTTACCTGTGTTGCAAGGTGTGAAGTTGAGTAAAGACTCAAAACCCGACCACGACAGAAAATAGAAAGAGAATGAAAAGTCATTCCCTATGCCTCAGTCATAGGTTCTATAAAGTATGCTATGCTGTGTACCAGACCTATTGTATACGTTAGCATGATTTTAGCAAGGGTGTACAATAGTGATCTAGGATTAGATCACTGGACAACGGTCAAAATTATCCTTAGAGGACTAAGGAAATATTTATCAGTTATGGAGGTGATAAAAGAGTTCATCGTAAAGAGTTACGTCGATGCAAGCTTTTGACACGGATCTAGATGACTCTAAGTCTTGATCTAGATACATATTGAAAGTGGGAGCAATTAGCTAGAGTAGCTCTGTGCAGAGTATTGTAGACATAGAAATTTGTAAAATGCATACGACTCTGAATATGGTAGACCTGTTGACTAAATTTCTCTCACAAGAAAAACATGATCACTCTTTGGGTGTTAATCACACAGTGATGTGAACTAGATTATTGACTCTAGTAAACCTTTTTGGTATTAGTCACATGGAGATGTCAACTATTGGTGTTAAATCACATGACGATGTGAACTAGATTATTGACACTAGTGCAAGTGGGAGACTGAAGGAAATATGCCCTAGAGGCAATAATAAAGTTGTTATTTATATTTCCTTACATCATGATAAATGTTTATTATTGATGCTAGAATTGTATTAACCGGAAACTTAGTACATGTGTGAATATATAGACAAACAGAGTGTCCCTAGTATGCCTTACTTGACTAGCTCGTTAATCAAAGATGGTTAAGTTTCCTAGCCATGGACATGTGTTGTCATTTGATGAATGGGATCACATCATTAGAGAATGATGTGATGGACAAGACCCATTCGTTAGCTTAGCATAATGATCGTTTAATTTATTGCTATTGCTTTCTTTATGACTTATACATGTTCCTATGACTATGAGGTTATGCAACTCCCGAATACCGGAGGAACACTTAGTGTGCTATCAAACATCACAACGTAACTGGGTGATTATAAAGATGTTCTACAAGTGTCTTCGATGGTGTTTGTTGGGTTGGCATAGATCGAGATTAGGATTTGTCACTCCGTGTGTCGGAGAGGTATCTCTAGGCCCTCCCGGTAATGCTCATCACTATAAGACTTGCAAGCAATGTGACTAACGAGTTAGTTGCGGGATGAAGTATTACGGAATGAGTAAAGAGACTAGCCGATAACGAGATTGCACTAGGTATTGAGATACCGACGATCTAATCTCGGGCAAGTAACATACCGATGACAAAGGGAACAACATATGTTGTTATGCGGTTTGATCGATAAAGATCTTGGTAGAATATGTAGGAACCAATATGAGCATCCAGGTTCTGCTATTGGTTATTGACCGGAGATGAGTCTCGGTCATGTCTACATAGTTCTCGAACCCGTAGGGTCCGCACGCTTAACGTTCGATAATGAGTTATGTGATTTGATGTACCGAAGGTTGTTCGAAGTCCCGGATGGGATCACGGACATGAGGAGGAGTCTCAAAATGACCGAGACGTAAAGATTGATATATTGGAAGGCTATATTCGGACATCGGAAAGGTTCCGAGTGATTCAGGTATTTTTTGGAGTACCGTGGAGTTACGGGAATTCACTGGGAGAAGTAATGGGCCTTATTGGGCTTTAGTGGAGAGAGGGGAGAAGCGCCAAGAGATGGTGCACGCCTCCCCCTTGCCCAAACTGAATTGGAAAAGGGGTGGGGGTGCGGCCCCCTTTCCTTCTCCCTCTCCCTCTCTTTCCTTCTCTCCTACTCCGAATAGGAAAGAGGATAGGAATCCTACTTGGACTGGGGAGTCCTAGTAGGATTCCCCACACCCGGCGTGCCCCCTTAGGGCCGGCCACCTCCTCCCTCCCCTCCTTTATATACGTGGCCATGGGGCACCCCATAGAAACACAAGTTGATTTCTTAGCCGTGTGCGGTGCCCCCTCCACATAATTCCACCTCGATCATATTGTTGTAGTGCTTAGGCGAAGCCCTGCATCGATAACTTCATCATCACCGTCAACACGCCGTCGTGCTGACGAAAATCTCCCTCGGCCTCAGCTGTATCTAGAGTTCGAGGGACGTCACCGAGCTGAATGTGTGCAGATCGCAGAGGTGCCATGCATTCGGTACTTGATCGGTTGGATCGCGAAGACGTTCGACTACATCAACCGCGTTATTCAACGCTTTCGCTTTCGGTCTACGTGGTTACGTAGACACACTCTCCCCTCTCATTGCTATGCATCACTAGATAGATCTTGTGTGATCGTAGGAATTTTTTTGAAATACTGCGTTTCCCAATAGCATTATGGGGCCAGGTGACCGAGCCAACTAGGTCAGAGAGCATAGGGAAGATACAAGCAATGCGTTGCCACTCCACTAGCTCTTCAGGAGAGAGTGAACGTCAAAAACTGAGGTCTTGGTTATTTCTAGAGAGTCCTGAGATGGAAATCAATAGAGAAGAGCAATACAAAAAGAGAACTGTTAGATCGATAGAGGTGTGCTACTATGCCACCGATCCAGCCAAAAAGGAATGGAGGCCCCATTACCAACATGACCCCGAAACTCGTCCCTAACACACACCAAATCACGCCAAAACTGAGAGGCACCAGTCGCCGAGGCGAACAAAGGGATATGGTTTGGAAAACATTCCATTTTTAAAATTTGAAACCACAAGGAAGAGGGGTCACCTGTTAGAATTTTCCACCACCATTTAGTGCTCAAACATTTGTTCAGACCGAAGTGTTAAGGATGGCCACCCCCAAAGGTTTCTGGGTTTGCACATGAGTTTCCATTTAACCAGTCTGTACTTCTTTTTGTTATCATCCATGTTTCAAAAGGAAGAGCTACGTTGTTTGTCAAAACCGGCGTGAGTCCCTTCCGTGAGACGGTAAAACGCCATTAGAAACATAGGCAGGGAGGGAATACAAGCCTTAATTAAACCCACTTTTCCAACCGAGGTATTGTAGCGACTGTCGGTGTCAAAACCAGCGGATCTCGCCTAGGGGGTCCCGAACTGTGCGTCTAAGGCGGATGGTAACAGGAGGCAGGGGACACGATGTTTTACCTAGGTTCGGGCCATCTTGATGGAGGTAAAACCCTACATCCTGCTTGATTTATTCTTGATGATATGGGTATTACAAGAGTTGATCTACCACGAGATCGGAGAGGCTAAACCCTAGAAGCTCTCCTATGGTATGATTGTATGTTGTCCTACGAACTAAAATCCTCCGGTTTATATAGACACCAGAAAGGGTTAGGGTTACACAAGGTCAGTTACAAAGGAGGAGATATACATATCCGTATTGCCCAGCTTGCCTTCCACGCCAAGTAGAGTCCCATCCGGACACGAGATGAAGTCTTCAATCTTGTATCTTCATAGTCTAACAGTCTGGCCAAAGGATATAGTCCGGCTGTCCGGAGACCCCGTAATCCAGGACTCCCTCAGTAGCCCCTGAACCAGGCTTTAATGAAGATGAGTCCGGTGCGCAGTATTGTCTTCAACATTGCAAGGCAGGTTCCTCCTCCGAATACATCACGGAAGAATTTGAATACAAGGATAGTGTCCGACCCTGCAAAATAAGTTCCACATACCACCATAGAGAGAATAATATTTCCACAAATCTAATCTGCTGACACGTTTTGGCAACATGACATTATGCCATGGCCCGGTAATTATTCAAACCGTTTCCTTTAACTAGTCCCGCACACAACGCGAGGCAGTTTCTTGACACGTCTTGTCAAAGCAGAGATCGTGTTCCCCTTATTACGGGATTCTCATCAATACGGGCGTGGGTAACCCAACCGTGCCATCGATTACGGCGCTTGCGGGATAAGCGAGTTTTACCAGGCTAGTGGGGGCGCATAGTTTCGGCCGCCCTTATAAAGGGACAAGGTTTAACCTTTTTTCTACCCACGCCTTCTTCCTCCTTGCTCATCCACTCTTGTGCACTCGAGCTCCAACGCCCAAGCCCACATCCTTCCCCTCAACATTCTCCAATCATGTACGAATCGGGAGGCAAATGGATGGCTTCCTCCGCTATGGAGGGACACATCAAGAAGCTGCGCGGAGCCGGATACTTGGCCGCGAATATAGCGCATCGGCTGTCTGCTGCGGGGCAGATCGTTCCTACCCCTAAACCTCATGAGAGGGTAGTTTTCCTCCACCACTTCCTCCGCGGACTGGGGTTTCCCCTCCATCCATTCGTCTGTGGTCTCATCTTCTACTACGGGCTGGACTTTCATGATCTGGCCCCGAACTTCGTCCTCAACATTTCGGCGTTCATCGTCGTGTGTGAGGCTTTCCTCCGCATCTGGCCCCACTTTGGCCTGTGGTTAAAGACCTTCAATATCAAGCCGAAGGTGGTGGGTGGCCAATAAGCAGAATGCGGCGGAGCCATGGTGGGCAAGATGCGCAACGTAATATGGCTTGAAGGCTCCTTCGTGGAGACCATAAAGAGGTGGCAATCGGCATGGTTCTACATCACCGAGCCACGCGACACCAAATGGGTGGCTGCCCCCAAGTTTCGATCCAGATTCCCTACACGGCTCACTTCCTGGAAAGAGAATGGCTTGTCGTGGGGTTCATCAGTGGAGCTGGACGGACTCCAAAAATGTATCCTGAACATGACAAGCAAGAAGCTCAAGCTTGTCAACATAGTCCAGGTCATGCTCATACGCCGGATCCTCCCGTGCCAACAACGAGACTTCAACTTGTGGGAGTTTGACCCAGCCCTGCACCAGACTCGGAGCGAGCTCTTCGACACGATGCACAAGGACATCTAGAAGGTGCTGTTCAAGGGCGTCGAGGTCCCTCCCTCTCTCACCGAGGACCGCGAGCTAAGCGCGAAGCGCCAAGCGCATTCGGTGAGTTCTATACATCCGGTAGGATATTTATTTCCCCTAGCTTAACCATGTGCGGGGTCTGAGCTCCATGCCTTTGACATGACTGGGTGGAGACGTCGGGGCAGATTAACTGTCCGGCCCCTCTGCCCGAAGACACTGCGGACGCTCTCCTGACGGAGATGCTGACTCCGGCTCCTTACAAGGTGTCGGAGAAGACCAAGAAGGCCAAGGGAACCCGAAAGAGTTCCCAACGCCAGGTGTTATCGGACTCATCGTCTGATAACTCCGCTACACACTCCTCCCCCGAAGACGAGGAGGAAGATGAAGATGCTCCCCCTCCAGTCGAGGGAGACAAGAAAAGGAAGGCTGCCCCAACCGGGGGGGGGGGGACGAAGTGTCCAAGAAGGGAAGGACTCTCCTTCCGGACTACTCCACCACCACCGCCGAAGGCGAAGACGAGTGGCTGCTCAGGGCCAAGCCCCTGGCGAAGTCGTAAGTATTCGGATACCAGAGTAACTCGTAGCATTCCTTTGTCGCACTGCTTCTCCTAACGCTGAATTATGATTGTGCAGACCGCCTCGAACCCGTATCGATGTATCCTCGTCGGACGGCTCCCTAGGCTCGTCGGATATGGATAGTGATCCACTTTCGACTGCCACCTCCCCTTGCCCTATGGACAACGCCGAGGTGTTGTCTCAAGAGGCACTGGGTCGAGGGGAGACAGTCCTGGAGGCGCCTCAAAGCGACCTTCCCGACTCCGGGAGCAGGGGGAGCAAAGCCCCCGAGGGCTCCAAGTTCGGCCCTCAGCCGAACACCGCGCCGGAACCTCCTGTGGTTCCGGACTCGGGCAGGCGACCTCCTTCCAAGAGGGGCAAGCCGCATGTGCCGGTGTCCTCTGCCCATCCAGAGGCACCGGACAATCTGCTGGGAGCGCTTCGCAGCGCTTCCATTGATGAAGAGCACCGCACTATCATGAGTGCGGTGGTCCAGAAGGTTCAGTCCACCAAGAGCGGACTGACTGAAGCCTGTGCCAACCTTCTAACAGGCTTTGAGGTAAGTTTTTGAAATATAGGAGAAATATTACCGCATAGATAGTAGCCCCTGATGCTCTGTTCGGTGTTCATAAAGAAAAGCCGAACAGAGGATCAAACAATATCGCAGGAGTCTAATATAAGTATGTCTATATGCGTATGCAGGCTTCGCTGCTGGCATCTGCCGCACTGACTGCGGAGGTCGCCGCACTGAAGCAGGACCTTAAAGGGTCCAAGGACGAGCTCGGCCTTGCCAAGAAGCAGCTCGAGGAGAACAAAGGTAAGTAGTACCTATTCTATGGATATGTATAAAAAGAATGCGATTGCAAAATGACAGGATCATCGTAAATTTGCCAGGGGCCATGACTGAGGTGGCGACCCTGAAGCAAGCGCTATCCGAGGCCAAAAACAAAGCGGCCAAGGAGCGCACCGAGCGGGAAAAGCATGAGGCACGGGTGGGTGAGGTGCAGCAAGAGCTCCACGCTCTCATGACGAAGAACGAGGTGTTGGAGCTTGACTTGAGGACGCGAGAGTCTGAGCTTGCCGCGGCCCTCGAGAGCGCAAAGAGCGCTAAGGCCAAAGCCCAAAAGGCCCTCCAGGAGATTGATGCGATGAAGAAGATAGCGGCGGGTAAGGCATTCTATATGCAAAGCAAGCATGTGAAATTAAATTACTTGTTACTTACCCGAATCCGGAGCTCTCCAGGAGCATTCGCAGATTTGCCCCGCAGCGTGTCGGATGCCGCAACGTTTTACCAGGCCGAGGAGGGAAGCTCAATGGAGAAGTTGTTCTGGGCCCAATATACTGGGACCGAACACTTGGTGCCTATGAGCGACCAGCTAAAGCAGTTGGTCGAGCTACACAAGGCGGCCGAACAGGCCATGAAGGGCTTTATAGTCCGGCTGTGGCCTGGCAATGCCCTTCCAAACAGCTACTTCGGCCTGGTGAGGCGGCTTGTGGATGCCTGCCCACGGCTGGAAGTCGTCAAGTGGTCCGTCTGCATCGAAGGTGCACGCTGGGCTTTCGCCCGTGTGAAGGTGCAATGGGCCAAGCTAGACGCCGTGAAGCTGATCAAGGAAGGGCCGCCAGAGGGCAAGGAGCATCGCCACCCCGAGATGTACTATGAGGGTGTCCTGAAGGGTCCCCGTCTCGTAGCGGACGAGTGTACCAAAGATACAATATTTGAGTAAACCCGCTCGTGTAATCCTGTATTCATGAAAACTTGTTCATATGCGCTATGCAACGCTTGTTTGAATTTAAAATATTACCATATGTTCGGTTGTTTATCAAATCTGAGAGATGGCTAGTCGTCGGCTTCTGCCCCCATGCCACGAGTGCTGGGGTGTTCGCGATAAACCTGAGCACTCTTGTTCCCATTTTTGGGTCCTTCGAGGGAGGTGCTCAGCACAACGAACAAGGCAATCGGACTATAATGCGTTATCACTCTCACTTAGCCATAGAATTCTATAATTTTAAATTTCGGTGAAGCCCCTAGTGTTCGGAAGGCCGAACCTGGGGCGCAATACACGCCTTAAGCCGGACAGGGCCGACTCCTCGCTCTAAGCGGCATAAGTCTTTAAGGACTCGAAAACCTCTCAAACAGCGACCAGTCTCTCGCCTTATCATGACAGTCAGTTTTAGCTTTCTCTACTGAGGTGCTTAGCCCAGCAGAACCGGGGCACAATCGCAGTAGTTCTCCCAGTGCTACCTTAGCCGATATAGCGGAACGTAAGGTACCAAAACATGGGAGCCGGGCAAACCCAACTATTGACCCAAGACATGATTCGAAGCTGATGCATATAATGCTATAAGTTCGGGGTGCCGCACTGTCGAAAGTGTTCGAACTTCTCCCGCCGTATTGTGGGGTATGCTGAAGCCCCTAGCATATTGGCCGTACCAGAGTGTACGGGTGCTGGATGTCACGAATGAACATATATATAAAAAAGAAGAATGCAATAAAAGCCTTAATGCAATGCATTGTTTATTAAAAAACATGCGTTAGAGCAGAATGATACAGGTAGTGCGATAAGCAAAAAGTAGGACTATGTCCCCTCCAAGGGCAAGCTGATGAATAATATTAAAGCAAGTATTTCACTCGTTATCGTAATCCACCTGGGACTTCCGTGGTGTGATGTAGCTTTCTTCCTCCTTGGTTGCTGCATCATGTGTTCGGCTATCATGCTGCCGGACAGGGTTTCCAGAGATTAATGTCTTGAAATAGAGAAAAATAACAAAGCGGGAAGCCCCTAGAGCGGTTTAAGCTGCGTCTTGGGGCGTGCCGTAGTCGTGCCCCCTTCCCCGCCTGTGCCCATGGTATTTTTAATGCATAATTATGTACGCGTGGCACGGATTTCGCTGTTTGGCTGGGACTAGGGTGGGGGCCGCATTGCTACACGAGCTCGGAACGTGCCAGTCGGTCCTGTTGCCGATTACTCCGGGTGCGCTTGAAGGTGTCCGGGTCCTTAAACACCGAACTAGTGGATTGCCTTAAGAGGCTGCTTTGCGCTTCCGCTGCGATGGCCGCAGTGTGCTCCTCCATTCGGAGAGAGCGCTCTGTGTTTCCATTAGTTGTAATGACCCCCCGAGGTCCTGGCATATTGAGCTTGAGGTATGCATAATGCGGTACCGCATTGAATCTCGCAAATGCGGTTCGCCCAAGCAGTGCATGATAACCACTGCGAAGCGGGACTATATCGAAGATTAACTCTTCGCTTCGGAAGTTATCCGGGGATCCGAAGACCACTTCCAGTGTGACTGAGCCTGTGCAATGGGCCTCTACACCTGGTATGACGCCTTTAAAGGTCGTTTTTGTGGGTTTGATCCTTGAGGGGTCTATACCCATTTTGCGCACTGTGTCCTGATAAAGCAGGTTCAGGCTGCTACCGCCATCCATAAGGACTCGAGTGAGGTGAAATCCGTCAATGATTGGGTCTAGGACCAGTGCGACAAATACACCATGATGGATACTGGTGGGGTGGTCCCTGCGATCGAAGTTGATCGGACAGGAGGACCATGGGTTGAACTTTGGGGCGACTGGCTCCAACGCATACACGTCCCTGAGCGCACGCTTCCGCTCCCTCTTGGGGATGTGGGTTGCATATATCATGTTCACCATCCGCACTTGTGGGGGGAACCTCTTTTGTCCTCTGGTGTTCGGCTGCCGGGGCTCTTCCTCGTCATCGCTATGTGGCCCCTTGTCTTTGTTTTCGGCAATTAACTTGCTGGCCTGCTTGAACACCCAACAATCCCTATTGGTGTGGTTGGCTGGCTTGTCTGGGGTGCCGTGTATTTGGCACGAGCGATCGAGTATACGGTCCAAACTGGACGGGCCCGGAGTGCTTCGTTTGAATGGATTTTTCTGCTGACCGGGTTTAGAGCCTTTGAATTCGGCATTGACTGCCATATCCTCAGTATTATCGATGTTAATGTGGCGCTTATGTTTGTTGCGACATGACCTGCTATTGCCGTCCTTGGTATCCGAAGTACCATTGTTCTTTGATATGTTATTACTGCGAGCCAGCCAACTGTCTTCTCCCGCACAAAAGCGGGTCATGAGTGTCATGAGGGCTGCCATAGATTTCGGCTTTTCCTGACCAAGGTGCCGGGCTAGCCACTCACCGCGGATGTTGTGCTTGAAAGCTGCTAGGGCCTCTACATCCGGATAGTCAACGATTTGATTTTTCTTTGTTAGGAACCGTGTCTAGAATTGCCTGGCTGATTCCTCTGGCTGCTGAATTATGTGTCTCAAGTCATCAGCATCTGGTGGTCGCACATAAGTGCCCTAAAAGTTGTCAAGGAATGCGGCTTCCAGATCTTCCCAACAGCCAATGGACTCTGCCGACAGGCTATTGAGCCAATGCCAAGCTGGTCCTTTTAGTTTGAGTGGGAGGTATTTAATGGCGTGTAGATCATCACCGCGTGCCATGTGGATATGCAGGAGGAAATCCTTGATCCATACCGCAGGATCTGTTGTGCCGTCATATGATTCTATGTTTACGGGTTTGAAACCCTCTAGGATTTGATGATCCATTACTTCATCTGTGAAGTATAAGGGGTGTGCGGCACCTCTGTACTGGGCTATATCACGACGCAGCTCCAATTAGTCTTGCCCGCTGTGTTCGGCCCGGCCGGATTTACTTTTACTGTATCCGGCGTGATGTTTATTGTCTCGCATAGTGGCGCGCCCTCGTGATCCGTAGATCGATCTTGCATGTTTTGCTTTGTCCTCCAATACGTCTCGCAGGTATGGCATGTTTCCCCATGCCTTTTTATTTGAATGGCGTCGGGGTGCAGGCTGAGCTTTTGGCTGGAATGCCTCTCTATCGCGGCCACGAGGTGGCCGATCAGCCGCGTCATACGCTTCTTCCTCCAGTCGGGGTAGCAACCTGCATTTTGCGTAACTCTTGGAGGGGCGTTCGAGTTTATATTCCTCGGCCACGAGGACTTCAGTCCATCTGTCAGCTAGCAGATCTTGATCAGCTTGAAGCTGCTGCTGCTGCTGCTTTTCCTTAAGGCTATTTGCCGTGGCTATAAGCCGGCGCTTGAAGCGCTCTTGTTCGACGGGATCCTCTGGCACGACGAATTCGTCATCATCGAGGCTTGCCTCGTCTTCGGAGGGAGGCATGTAATTATCATCCTCTGCCTCTCGATCTGCCGCTCTCTCTGGAGGGCTGGCCTCTCCATCCTCCTGTCCTAGATCGTGCTGGAGGGGATTTTTCCATCTTCGGCACTATCCGGAGTGTTATTATCTCCTGTGCCGGTATCACCACTTTTGCTTTGGCAGGACTTAGAGCAGTGCCGCTAACGTCGGTGCTTGGGTTGCTTCTTGGAGGGGTCATCCTCCGCTGTCTCGTCGCCATTGCCTTCGTTGGGTGTGTCCACCATGTATATATCGTATGATGAGGTGGCTGTCCAGTGCCCTGTGGGCAGTGGTTCCTCTTCATCTCCTGCATCGTCGTCCATACCGTCGATGTCTTCAGAGTCGAAGTCGAGCATGTTGGTTAAGTCGTCGACAGTGGCTACTAAGTGGGTGGTGGGTGGGCAGCGAATTTCTTCGTCATCCGCATCCCAATCCTGCCGGACATAATCTGGCCAGGACTCTCCTAACAAAGAGAGAGACCTTAGTGAATTCAGTATGTCGCCGAAGGGCGAGTGCTGAAAGATATCCGCGGCAGTGAACTCCATGATCGGCGCCCAATCGGATTCGATTGGCAGGGGCGCGGATGGTTCACAGTTCAGAGGAGAGTCCGGCAATGTGGAGTCACGGGCCTCGCGAAGGATAAGGTTGGTGTTCGGCTAGATCGCCGTTGAGGCTGCAGCCTCCGCGGCGGGGCCTAGCCACCCACCCTCGGTCGGCGCAGTTGGCTCTGAATTAAAGGTCGGAGCGGATGCGGGTGCGGCCTCCAGGGCACTGTTCGGCGGCAGAGCTAAATCATGCTCATCGTGACAATGCGGTGCGCTCGGCAGGGGCTCGAATCCGTCGAAGATCAAGTCTCCGTGGATATCGGCCGTGTATTTTAAGTTTCCAAACATGACCTGATGGCCAGGGGCGTAGCTCTCAATCTGCTCCAGATGGCCAAGCGAATTGGCCCGCAGTGCTAAGCCGCCGAATACAAAAATCTGTCCGGGAAGAAAAGTCTCACCCTGGGCTGCATTGCTAATGATGATTGAAGGAGTCATCAAGCCTGATGATGACGACACAGATGAACTCTCAATGAAAGCACCAATGTCGTTGTCAAAACCGGCAGATCTCTGGTAGGGGGTCCCGAACTGTGCGTCTAAGGCGGATGGTAACAGGAGGCAGGGGACACGATGTTTTACCCAGGTTCGGGCCCTCTTGATGGAGGTAAAACCCTACGTCCTGCTTGATTTATTCTTGATGATATGGGTATTACAAGAGTTGATCTACCATGAGATAGGAGAGGCTAAACCCTAGAAGCTAGCCTTTGGTATGATTGTATGTTGTCCTACGGACTAAACCCTCTGGTTTATATAGACACCGGAGAGGGTTAGGGTTACACAAGGTCGGTTACAAAGGAGGAAATATCCATATCCGTATTGCCTAGCTTGCCTTCCACGCCAAGTAGAGTCCCATCCGGACACGAGACGAAGTCTTCAATTTAGTATCTTCATAGTCCAATAGTCCGGCAAAAGGATATAGTTCGGTTGTCCAGAGACCCCCTAATCCAGGACTCCCTCAGTGACCATGCCATGGCATGACGTGATTTCCTACTTTAGTGAAAATGGGGGCAAAGTCTTTGGCACTAAGTTTAAAAGGAGAAATGGGCATGCCGAAATACTTAAAGGGGAAAGAAGGGAAAAATTAAGCAAATTACACTACAAAAAAATACACTTCCGTGATGATACGTGTTAGTCATAGTAGGTCACGTTTTCTGTCATGCATGTACATCCATGAAAATTTTATGAAAGAATCAAGATAGTCATACCTGTGCTGTCGTAGAAGTGTTTCCATGACATTACCAAAATTATCATCACGGAAGTGTCCACTTCCATGACGATAAATCGCGTGTCACAGAAGTGCTTTCGTCAAGGGTGACCGACACGTGGCATCCACTGTAACGGAACACCGTTAAGCCATCGGGTCCGGTTTTGGATCTGATAACCCGTTAACATCCCCGACCAAGGGGGATTTTCCACATGTAAAATCATCATTGGCTGGAGGGAACACGTGTCGGCTCGCCGTTGGGAGAGATGCCATCCACTCAATGGACCCAAAGCGCCTATGATACGTCGACACATGGCACGACCCAACAGAGGCCCATTCCTGTGAAAAGGCCGGCCCGTTTTACTTGGTCAAAAGGTGGCGGGCCGGCCCACGGCAAGCCTGTTAACAGCCTGTTCGCATATAGCCATTTACAGCCCGCTAACCCAGGGCTCGTTTACGGCCTATCCGAATTAGGCCCAGTAGCGTCATCTGGGCCGTCCAATATAATTCTAGCCCGTTTTTACTTCCGGCCCATGTATGGCCCATGACGTCTTTCGGCCCATATGAGGCCCTTAGTAACCCTCGGCCCATTAATGGCCCGTGGTAAAACTGGCCCGTAATGAACATTGTATCACTTTATACCCATTAACGACCCATTATTCTGTTGGGCCGTTTCCAGCCCATGTTATCTTTCGGCCTTCTCAGGGCCCATTTATTCTTGGGCTCATTTCCAACATTCATTTACTTTCGGCCCGTTACTATCATTTTCTGCTTGTGGGCCAAATTTAGCCCATGGTTACAGTCGGCCCGTTTGTGGCCCGTTAATACGTTGGGCCATTTTCATAGCGTCATCAAATACGACCAATTAATGATGGCCCATTATGGTTGGCCAATGGCCCAGAAATGGACAATTTCAACTCTAGCCCGTTTACGACCCCTTATACGACCCGTAGAAGGCCCATAGATGAGACGGCCCGTAAAAGGCCCATGGATCCTACGGGATGTAGAAGGCCCATTGACCCGATGGCCCAGAGAAGGCCCATTGATCTGACGGCCCATAGAAGGCCCATGGATCCGACGGCCCATAGAAGGCCCACGGATCCGACAACCCATAGAAGGCCATGAATCGTCCGTCACGTAGATGGCCCATGGATCGTACGGCCTGTGGACGGCCATGGTCACTACAACGTTTGGGCGAGTTGGCCCCCGTTTGAACGACATGGCATATTCAAAGAATTATCCTACTCTATACTATCACCTCTAAAAACATACACTATACAATAAAGAGACTAATGCATGGAAACGTAAAATAATCCTACACTATACAATAAAGAAATTACAGCCGATTATACCCACTAGGCATTATGGTTCGGCACCAGTGATAATAAAGCATACACAAACAACAAATTACATACCCCGGGCAAATACAACTCATACATCATGGACGCGCATCAACATAACTTACCATTTGAACTATAATCTCTTCAGAAAATAGGATTGGCCGGATTTAGATAGCACAAATTTCAATCTGCAAAATCTCCAATTCCTTCGTTGTTACCTCAGTGTCTTGTTTCATTTTTCTGACTCCTGCATCTATACCTGCATGTCCAATCTCAACTTGTTGATTGTACGTTCAGAATCATGTACACGTTGTCTTGCCACCTCTAGTTGATGCTCGAGAACATCAGCACATTCCAATTCCAATCCATAATCATTTGGTAACGGCCATGCCACACTGCTTGTAGATCTTTGTGTTGATGTCACTTGATCCTGAAATGTTTCTGTAAGTACACATGGCTAGGGTAAAAATATAGTTACAACAGTAATGCAAGCAAGACACACTATTTTGTACATGGCAAAACAGGACTAACAATAATGTTACACGTCATGAAGTATAAGCAGGTGATATTTTAAAAATTATAAAAAGGTAGTCTGTGCAGCCTGCATACAGAAATCTCTCTTAGCTCACCAGAGGAGCATGATGTCGGGGCTCAATCCAAAACACAGACAAGTTACAAATTTAGACAACACATTGCATAGAAGTAAGCAAGCAGTTGGCCATTCTATAGCTCAATTAAAGTCTTAGAGAGCAAATGAACAGCAAAGGATTTCATACAAACATACTACATCAAGCAAAACTATGCAATCATTAGCCTAGTATAAACTAGATTGTGAGCCTCATTCAATAATAGTTGGTTAATAGACTTCAAAGCTTCAGGCACACTTTGGCAGAGTAATTAAATGGTAAGGCCTTTAATTATGTCAACTAATAGTTATATAAGTACCCAACATCAGGCATCATTATTTGGGCATCTCATTAACTGAGGACAAATAAAGCAATTGAAAAGAGCAAATTAACTATGCCTGAAACAAACAAGGAATTGAACTGTTGAGTTGGATACAATGACTTACCTTAACAGGTTGAAGAGGCTCAGCGCAACTCCTACTTCTCTTGCAAGGCTCCTTCCTAACATCTTGTACTTGGAAATCCTCAATCTTATCTTCATTGCACCCCCTTTGCAAGGTGACACAAACTAGTTACTCGTCTCCTTGGAAGATAAATATGCATACTTTCCAGTCTGTGAACACAAAAGGATGAGATTATAACAAAACAACACCACATAATGAAACATGCCGCATCTCTTGCACTTGCACACAATGAAATGAGCATTTACTATGTCTACACTATGTAAAAACTAGGCATACATTCGAACTGGATCTCCAGGTACTCTTGGAGAGCCTACTTTAGTGTACAACCAAACCTTTATGTCACCTATGAGTTAGAAAAGGCCCCACTACTACAGCCCTTAGTGTTTAAATCATTGACAAGCTCTGTTAGAGTGTTAGGTCAAGAACAATAAGTAATCAAAGCAATAGTCCTAGTATGGCTGGCTGATGCAAACAAGCAATTGAACAGATGTGTGAGCAAATCTTACATATCAAGAAAAGAAGCAAAGAAGGAGGCTTAAAGACCATCACTTGACTGACCAGATTTAAGGGGCATTTAAACATCATGTGCAACGTATGAACTAACATAAACATTACATATTCCAGATTCTATAATGGAATGCACATGTATTAGGTTATGCTATGTATGATGATGCCTAAATGTACACTATAGCAGGCAGGAGTGATTCATCATTCCACGCACAATTGAATTGCAGGTTAAGGGCCAGCTGTATTCCGCCTTTTCAGGGCTTATTGTCAAAATGAGCCATAAAAGATGTAAAGAAGTTATTTTTGAGTTATGGGCTTGGGCTTAACTAATTTTGCTTTGGAGGGGGGGGGGGTGTTTCGGGCAGAACCTCACTAAAAATTGAAGGGAAGGGGAATAGTGAAATGACTCTGTTGTTTGCCTATATTACACTCAAAATGCAACTGGTGACGCCCACGTCACACCTCACCCTCAAGTAAAAACAAACACGCAAGCGTTCATTGCCCTGGCCGCTTGCATCTCCTCTTCCATTTCCCGCTACCTTGATACCCTGCCTGTAGTACTAGGGTTCCTCCAGCAAGCCGTCGCCACTGGTCCCATATGGCCTGGTCCTCGACGATGCTCTGTCCAGCTAGGCTACATGACCGGCGGGTAGGGGCAAATCTCACTGGCTGCTCCTCCCTCTGGTGCCGCCCCTCATTCTCATGGTCTCCAGCAGCTGCTCCACTGTGGTTCGTCCAACGCACTACTTCGGCAGGTGCTGCACAACTACGGCTGATGCCACACTGCGGCAGAAGGCACCTTATTCCCCCTCCCCACCTCCCAGGCCGTGGCCTTGAGGTGATGTTGAAGGATGAGATCATCCAACAAGGTGAGGATCTCCTCTGATTTTGTTGCCAAATTTTCATTCTGATCCACTATACAATGAATTGCTATGAGCTGCTTCTGCTGCTGCTATATGATGCATTGCTATGAGCTGCTCCTGCTGTTGCTATATGATGAATTGCTATGAGCTGCTGCTGCTGCTATATGATGAATTGCTATGAGCTGCTGTTGCTGCTATATGATGAGTTGCTATAAGCTGCTCCTGCTCCTGCTGTATGATGAATTGCTATGAGCTGCTCCTTCTGATGCTATATGATGAATTGCTATGAGCTTCTCCTGCTGCTGCTATATGATGAATTGCCATGAGCTGCTCCTGCTGCTGCTATATGATGAATTGCTATGAGTTGCTCCTACTGCTATATGATGAATTGCTATGAGCTGCTGCTGGTATATGATGAATTGCACACTGCTGCTGCTGTATGATGAGTTGCTATGAGCTGCTGCTGCTGATATATGATGCTTTCAGGTGGTGGTGCTATATGATAATAACCATCCACTTGGACCATGAATTTCAATAAATAATTGTTCTTCATTTAAATGTGGGTCATGCGTTTTTCGTTTAAATCAGGCAATGGGATCTCTATGGAAAATATTGACCAAAGTAGATTGTGCCAAGTAGATGGTATCTTTGTATTTGCATTTTGAGAAAATAGTGAAGGTCTGTTTTCCTATCATATTAATTACTGCACTGGGTTCAATTTGTGATGTTTGCAAGTCAAATTAATTTTCATATGGACAGCAAAATGAAAAAATACAATGCAGTCTAGACTTTTCACTGATCATACCAAAGATAAGCTGAAAACGCAATGAAATGAACTAGTTGGCTTATTACATGGAGCTTATATTCACAGGTGCTTATTTTCTAAGGATAACTCGTAATAACTGTCTCTAAGAAACTTGGCCAATAGAACTGACATACAAATAACATGTCACGATGAATGCAATGGAGGAGTGACGTACCATAGCACACTGTATAGGCTCACCGCCGGCTCTCCTTTTTTTTGCGATGTTCCATGAAATTGCCACATACAACTTGTACTTTTTCATTGTATAACCCTATCTGCAAGTTGACACTGCTAATTTTAGACATCTTTACATGATAATACATTGCATATCCCTTGCGCATATTTAAACCACCAATTAATGATTGTGTGCGTAGCATAAACTAGCCATGACTCTGTGTGCTGGACTAGTAGGCACTCTAAGGGAGCCTAATGTAGTGTACTGGAATTCCTACATGCCACCTACAATTTTGTGTAATGTACTGCCTCTGTTCCTAAATATAGGTCTATGTAGATATTCCAGTATGGACCACATACAAATGTATATAGATGCATTTTCGAGTGTAGATTCACTCATTTTGCTCCGTATGTAGCCTATAGTGGAATGTCTAGAAAGACTTATATTTATGAACGAAGGTACGAGGTAGTATCATGTATGACATCTACATATCTAATTTAGTAGCCAGTAGTAGAAATCATTGTCTGCACAAAGGGATTACTAGTCGAAAATCCTAGCAAAACACGCTGGCAGGCACAGAACAATACAAGAGAGAGACACGCTTACAAGATCAAAGCAATGCCTCGGTCCAGAATCTTGGTTGGCCAAGCTGTTAGATCGAGAAGAAACATCGTCCTTGTAGTTTTTGCTAGCTGCATAATAGGTAACAACGACTTGTTAGTATATTTGAAGGACATCAGGCAGGTGATGTTGGACGGGTTTAAAGGTGACAAGTACCTAGGCCGTGGCGGGTGCTTGGCATCTTGCCAGATGGTGGGAATCAGGTTAGAAACGTCAAGGGTGATGACGCTACGCTGGCTGTCAGGGTCCGATAAGGAGATCTAGGACCGTGGAGTAGGGTGTTTGTGGAGCGGCTCCGGTAGGGTGGACTACGGTGTGGGCGAGGCGGATCTGTGGCCGTGGACGAGGGCGTAGGTGAAGCTGCTCCGGTAGGGTGGACTATGGTGTGGGAGAAGCGGATCTGTGGCCGTGGACGAGGGCGTAGGTGAAGCTGCTCCGGTGGTTGGGTTAAGGATGGTGTCGACGATGCGGATCTGCAGCCGTGGACGGGGCGTCAGAAGCTGCTCCGGTAGGTTGGATGAGGGTGAGAGGAAGCGGATCTGAGGGCGTGGACTTGTGAGTTAGCAAAGCGGCCCCGGTAGGGTTGAAAATGGTATAGGCGAAGCTACTCCGGTGCGGTTGACGATGGTGTCGGCGAAGCGGCTCCGGTAGGGTGGAGGAAGGTGTCGGCGAAGAGGATCATAGGCCGTCGATGGGGGCATCGCTGGGGCGGCTCCGGGGGGGGTGGACGAAGCGTCTCCGATGGGGAGTACGAATGAGCCAGTGCAGATGCACTGCGGTTGACGAGAGTACCGACGAAGCAGATCCAGCGCCGTGGACAAGGCCGACAGTGAATGGGCTGTGGTACAGTGGTGGATGAGTAGTCTACTTGTTTCTAGGGGAGGTGGGAGGGTTAGATGCGGCCGCAGAAGTAGATCCGGCGAGGTGGACACCGCTGGCAGTGAATGGGCTCTGGTACGCCAGTGGATGAGCAGTCTAGGCTTTCGAGAGGGGAGGGGAGAAAGGCCGATGAAGTACGGACAGTGTGATGTGAGATGCTCTAGTGCTGTGGAGTTAGTCATTTTTGCGGGAGGGGGAGAGGAAATGGGGGTGCCGTGTAGTGGGGGGAATCGGAAGTTACCAAAGCAGCCCCGACCTATTATGTAGATGAGGGCGGTATTATAACTGTTGGTTTCCGTGCACCAAGGACAAAAGGGGAATTTCACATGCTAAAGACAAAGGTGGCGGAAATTTTAGAAGGAGGCGGGAGATTTTGCTGCCCGCGGGATCATTTGTATCCAGTTTCAATTAATTTTGGACCGTGCTAGCGGGAAGGTCATGCGAGACTGTGTACACGGGGCACACGTCAGCAGTTAATAACTGGTGTGAAGTCCACCCCAGAAAAAAAGACAATAACTCGGGATGATGCGCCGATAACTTGGACGTTCACACGGGCGCGATCAATCGTACGGGTGTAGTGGCGCGTTCACAAAAAAGGGATCAAACGCTCAGCCTATGTATTTCTCGTGTAAATAGATAATTTAGTGCAATTGGTTATTTACTTTAAACATAATGCATTGACGTGTTAGTGTAGAGGCACACAAAAAGAAATGGATATTGTAGTCCGCTACTTAAAAGTGTTACCTCATATGATTACATAGCCTCCATTTCATAAATTGCGTACCCGTTGAATTCATATATGAATATTACATATATTACTTCATAATAGAACCTTAAATCATCCAAGACTAATGATTTTGAATGCAAGAGTAAAAATGGTGCATGTACATGATAGCTACATTGGTTGTTTGAAGAAACATCACTGTAACTTTGGCATGCACAACTGAAAAGGTTTATTTCAATAGAAAAAATGTGATACGTGAGTGTCCAATCTTTATAGCATTGAATCGGTATTGGACCTTTGGCCACGATACGAAGTAGATATTGATTTATGTTCAAGCGACGCACATCCACGATCGTAGATAGTGATATGTGAATGAATTGTGCAATCTCTCTCACACGCATACATATCTCATTTCCCCGTGGGCATCGGAATCACACACGCGCACTTCGTGTATTTCTCTCCCTCCGTCAAGGTTAGAATTCGTCTTTCTACCCCGTCCTACAAGTCTCTCACACAGAAACACACATGCTCTCTCTGTCGAACACGCCCACCCCTTTAATTCCACCCACCCACAGCCACTAATGTCTCAAAGTATGATAATGTATCTCACACATATGCCTAAGGTTAACTCGAGTTCCGGAACCATATGAATACATACAATGGGATTCCAGCAGAGCACCTTTTGTTTTGAGGTTTCGCGCTCTCTCTCTCTCTCTCTCACACACACACACACGAGCGCGCACGCGCACACACACACACACACACTGTTTCTCACTTCATTTTTTCCGGCACTTGCATGCACACAATTTTGTTTATCTTTGTGATGCTTTAAGTATGCCTCGCACAAATGCTATCTACCTATGCCTTAATATAGCCAGATATGTGTCACACAAACTCCTTCTCCCTACTAGCAAGATTCCCATGCGTTGCACCGAACATCAAGATGCTTTTGTATGAGTAGTTTATCTTGTGGGAGAAAAGGATGGATGAGGGAATGCCTTATTTGCAAATGCAGAGAGGGGTGTGGGTATATTTTTGCAAAATTGCCACAGTTTCCTTCCTATCCGTCGGTTATAAATCGGATGGCCTATATTCCAGGATGGCAGGAACACCATCATCACCAACTCTGTTTTTTATAAGAGTAGGGATATGTAAGTGTCACTGCCCCCCCCGACACCCACACCCACACCCACACACCCACACACACACAGTTCCCAACACCGAAGGAGTAGGGTGACACCTCGATCTTGATACTAATATGTCGGATGTGGGGTTCCGGCAAACCCTTAAGGTTCGAACACTGGGGTGCGCGCGAAATCTTTTCCTCCAACCGATCTACGCCCTAGCTCGCTAAGATCTCTTGGACGAACTCTTAACACAGAAAGACACAAGATTTATACTGGTTTGGGCCACTGTTGTGGTGTAATACCCTACTCCAGTGTGGTGGTGGTGGATTGCCTCCAGGGCAGATGATGAACAATACAAGGGGAAGAGCAACCTCCTGAGGTTGAGGTGTTCTTGTGCCTGGCTAACTTGTATGGTTCTGGATGGTCTAAAAATGATCCTCTCTCTCTCCACCTCTCTCTCTATCTCTCTGTCGTCTCCCTCGGTGGTGGCTAACTCTATTTATAGAGGCCCTGGTCCTCTTCCCAAATGTTGAGCGGGAAGGGAGCCAACAACGGCGGGCTAATTTGAAGGGGGACAACTAGTACAAGCCATCCTGACAAAAGTGGTCTTCTCCTGCCAAAGGCTCTGGTGGTGACGCCGTCTTGGGTTCCATGATGACCTCCGTCTTGCCATCCTTCTGGTCTTGGTCTTGTTGCACCAAAATGGCAACCTTTTCCTGATGCCTCGGTACTCCTCGCCTACGCTGGTCTCCTTAGCACCAAAGAGGAAACAAGGATGTTGCGCGCGTTGGCGCCCGCCTAGTGTCGATCGTCATGGCTCACATCACGAGAGCCTCATGAGGTTTGCCTCGCCTTGATAACTCCACTCCTCGTGAGCCTGCCTGACTAGGACATTCTAGAGGGGGTCTTGTGTCGTCCGCCTCGCGAGGCTTGGCCCCTCGCGAGGGTCTTGGATGCCTTGTTGATGAAGATGGGTCGTACGGCCTGCTGGCTTAGCCACGTAGCGGGCCGCGGGCAGGCAAGTCTAGGGACCCCCGTTCCCAGAACACCGACAGTAGCCCCCGGGCCCAAGGTGCGCTCCAGCTTGGCTTCGCGGCAAAGCCAAGGGTCAAGTACGGAGCACTGCGGGCCCCCAAAAGCCTGCGGCCTCGGTTGACGCGTGGCGATTGATTGGACGTGGGCGTCTCCGCTTCCCCATGCTGCCTCGGCAACTTCTTGACTTGACAAAAGGCTGGCGCAGGCAGCACTTGCCTTCATTGGTTTTTCCTCGCCTTGCTCCAGATCCCCTTCCTTGCTCTCCGCCACCGCTATCTCCAGATCCGCTCCAATCTCATCCCGTAGCTGCAATCCATGGCACCGCGCAAGGCCAAGGCTTCCTCAGCGCCGGCTTGGTATGAGCCGGCCCTTGAGGCGCCCACCGTCACGGAGAAGAGCCTCGCCTCCGTGCGCCTGCTGACGGAGGGTGAGAGCAATGAGTGGGGGAAGACCGAGCTCCGGCTTGCCACCGACACGCCGGAGCCTGAGGAAAGCACCTTCTTCCCCTTCTTCCTGAGCAGTGTCGCTGTCGGATTGGTTCCTCCCTTCTCCGATTTCTTTTACGAAGTCCTCGACCACTACGGGCTGCAGGCGTTTGATGTCTACTACACAACCTTCTTCTGGTAGACGTTGTTGGGCCTCCAAGTGCAGAGGTTTGTAAGACAGTAACAAATTTCCCTCAAGTGGATGACCTAAGGTTTATCAATCCGTAGGAGGCGTAGGATGAAGATGGTCTCTCTCAAGCAACCCTGCAACCAAATAACAAAGAGTCTCTTGTGACCCCAACACACCCAATACAATGGTAAATTGTATAGGTGCACTAGTTCGGCGAAGAGATGGTGATACAAGTGGTATATGGATAGTAGATAAAGGTTTTTGTAATCTGAAAATATAAAAACAGCAAGGTAACTAATGATAAAAGTGAGCGTAAACGGTATTGAAATGCTAGGAAACAAGGCCTAGGGTTCATACTTTCGCTAGTGTAAGTTCCCTCAACAATACTAACATAATTGGATCATAAAACTATCCCTAAACATGCAACAAAGAGTCACTCCAAAGTCACTAATAGCGGAGAACGAACGAAGAGATTATGGTAGGGTACGAAACCACCTCAAAGTTATTCTTTCCAATCAATCCATTGGGCTATTCCTATAAGTGTCACAAACAACCCTAGAGTTCGTACTAGAATAACACCTTAAGACACAAATCAATCAAAACCCTAATGTCACCTAGATACTCCAATGTCACCTCAAGTATCCGTGGGTATGATTATAGGATATGCATCACACAATCTCAGATTCATCTATTCAACCAACACAAAGGACCTCAAAGAGTGCCCCAAAGTTCTACCGGAGAATCACGACGAAAACGTGTGCCAACCCCTATGCATAGGTTCATGGGTGGAACCCGCAAGTTGATCACCAAAACATACATCAAGTGAATCACGTGATATCGCATTGTCACCACAGATACGCACGGCAAGACATACATCAAGTGTTCTCAAATCTTTAAAGACTCAATCCGATAAGATTACTTCAAAGGGGAAACTCAATTCATTACAAGAGAGAAGAGGGGGAGGAGAAACATAGGATCCAACTATAATAGCAAAGCTCACAATACATCAAGATCGTGCCAAATCAAGAACACGAGAGAGAGAGAGAGAGAGATCAAACACATAACTACTGGTACATACCCTCAGCCCCGAGGGAGAACTACTCCCTCCTCGTCATGGAGAGCACCGGGATGATGAAGATGGCCACCGGAGAAGGATTGCCCCCTCCGGCAGGGTGCCGGAACGGGTCTAGATTGGTTTTCGGTGGCTACGGAGGCTTCTGGCGGCGGAACTCCCGATCTAATGTGCATTCTGGAAGTTTTATGATACATAGGTATATATGGGTGCAGGGGGTACGTCGGAGGAGCTACGAGGGCCCCACGAGGCAGGGGGTGCGCCCTAGGGGGGGGCGCCCCCACCCTCGTGAGCACCTCCCGTATCTCCTGACGTGGAGTCCAAGTCTATCCGGTGGCTTTCGTTGCAAAAATAACTTCTCCAGTTGATTTCGTTCCATTTCGACTCTGTTTGATATTCCTTTTCTTCGAAACACTGAAATAGGCATAAAACAGGAAATATGGGCTGGGCCTCCGGTTAATAGGTTAGTCCCAAAAATAAATAAAAGTGGAAAATAAAGCCCAATATTGCCCAAAACAGTAGATAATATAGCATGGAGCAATCAAAAATTATAGATACGTTGGAAACGTATCAGCGTTGCATCTCCATCCCAACTTTGTCCTCCTCCTTTCCATCTTCGCCTACTACTGTGAGGTGTACCTGGGCGTGATGCCGTCCGTGGTGCTCCTGTGCCATTTCTTCTTCCTCTGTGTTAGCGAGAGTAACATCTCTGGATGTGCTAACTTCATCACATCCGACAAGGCCAACTCGATCTCAAGCATCGGGAAGAGAGCCGACAACATTCGACCAAATGGGTCATGATGGACGCCAAGTGCGCCGATCCGCGTCTGGCGTTGCCCACGGCAGTGCCCTCTTTCCACGGGGGATGGCCCAGAGCGGGGCTTGCTTATGAGCGGGCCTCGTTAGTGTTGGGGCAGATGGTCATCGACCTGAAGCCGGGCAACACGAGGGCGGTAAAGGTGACGGGGGTCATGCTTCTGAGGGAGTTCTTGACCCTGCGAGTAGCTCCACTCCAGGCGCGTGCACGCCCCCTGTCGGAGCTTGAAGAAGAGGGGAACATGACCCGCTTGAGGCCAGGGGCCCTGCCTGACGATGAATTGGCCGATGTCCCGCGCCTCATAGTTGGGGACAACCAGGAGTATCCACCAAGCGCCTTAGGCCCCTTGTTCCAATGCAAGGATTGGGAGGAATTTGTCGCCTCCAGGCTGACCTATGATGTGCGTGGGTTGGTGCCGCCGGCTCTCCTGGGAACCCCCGCGGCACCGAAACCGGTGGAGGTGCCTTCTAACGAGCCCTGCAGGGAGGGGGAAGAGAAGGTGGACCCGGAGAAGATTCTGGAAGAGGTGGGGGAGACTTCCCCTCTGAGCAAGGCCGAGATCCTTTGCGCCCTTCCTTACGATGCTGAGGTAGACGCCCGCCAAAGGGAGAGGGAGCAGCACCCCATCCTGACGAGAGGTAGGTCATCGTTGGTGCCTCGCGGTGCCGCCTCCGTTCCGATGCTGTCAGGCCTCAGGCTTCCTAAGCGGAAGTATGTCGCGGTGGATCAGTAAGTGTCTCAAGCTTCGCCTTGTCCCTATTTGCACTCTTCATTTCCTGATGCTGGCCCTTGGTTGATCAGGCCGTCGCCTTCTACGAAGAAGATGAAGGAGGATGCGGCGTCCGTGCCTCCTTCCTCAGAGAAAGGGGGAGCAGTGCCCGCATCTCCCCAGCCCAGTCGTCCTTGCGGGGCCAAGAGGAGCATCGCCACGTGGAACCAGCCCCCATGGCCCTTCCAGCTCCGGAAGTGCCGGCGCCTGGTGCAACCGATGAGGTTCCAGCTGCTCCTAAAGTTGCGGTTTACCAGGCCCTGGTGACGATGTCGCTTCCTCCCACTGCTGCACCTCCACTTCCAGGTTCTTCTGCTCCTGCTGCTACTCTGGAGCTTCCTCTCTCGGAGATGACCCGGCTGCTGGCGGATCTCTTGGGCGCAGACCCATGCCTTGTGGCCGGGCGCCTGGAGCTGGCCTCAGGCTGGCTCCATTCCGACTTGGCGGTTCGTGCAGCGCTGGGCCAGGACACTGCGGCTTCTGAGAAGGAGAAGCAGAGTGCCGCCAACGCTGCAACCGATCGTGAGATGGCGTTGAAAGATGCCGAGGCCGCCCGTCACCGCTGCCAGGTGCTGGAGGACGAACTGCAGGGCTTGCGCGCCAAGCACGCCAAAGAAGCACGCTGCCGCCAAGCGAAGGAGGAGGAAATGAAGGCCCGGGAGGATGCTGTCAAGAACCGTGATGCTAAGCTGGCGGAGTTGGGGCGGACGCAGGCCACCGATCGCAACCGGTTGGAAGAGCTAGAGCGGGAGGCGAAGGCGAGGGAGGCCGAGCTCGACGCCAAGGCCCAAGTCCTGACCGAAGACCGTGCGGCCTTTGCCGATCTCGAGAAGAGGTCCCGCAAGACACTGAAGACGCTCTACGAGCATGGCCTGGAGAAGTCGCTGGCCGCCGACAAGGACGGCCCCACCCGGCTGCTTCCTCTCTTGGTGCAGGCGCTCGAGGAAGTCGTTGATGGCTTCGGTCCTATGGCGGAGGCGGAAGCTCGCGTCCTGTCTTCAGCTGCATTGACCCGCGTCTTTAGCCACCTGCACCTTCGCGACCCCAACGCTTGTATTGACGAGCTGCTGGAGCCTGTGGCTGAAGACCAATGTAAGGCTGCTGCCGCAGCCGTGCAAGGTCAGGTGGAGGCCTTGCTGAAGAAGTTCCGTGTCTTTGTCTCCGCTCCTCAGTCTGGTGATGTCACCGATCCTGCAGCTGGTGGTGAAGGTGAAGACAACGTCGCTCCCGAGGTAGCGCCTTCCGCAGGTGATGGCGGCGTCCGGGGGTGACCTGTGGCTACCCTCCTGTTTCGTCCCTGCAACATGCATTAGGCCTCGGGGAGGCATTTAGACTTTTCATTTGATATCGTGAAGGCAATGTGTGAGGACAATGTGTTTGTAATATTTTCTTCGAGATTTTGCGATTTCCTTCCTATTTGCTTTGCATTCTGCGTCGGCAGAGCCCGGCCCCGCGCATACCTCAACCGCCATTGGGCCGACCGGAGACCAGGACGAACCAAGGTGTGAGGGGCTACGTGACCAGTTAGGCTCCTGAGTCGCGATGCTCAGGAGTCCCCCTTGATGCGCAAACAACTTATAGGGAGAGTTCGCGAGGATAGACTGATGTTCTACGTCGGCAGGGCCTGGCCCCGCGCATACCTCAACCGCCATTGGGCCGACCGGAGACCAGGACAGACCAAGGAGTGAGGGGCTACGTGACCAGTTAGGCTCCTAAGCCGCGATGCTCAGGAGTCCCCCTTGACGCGCAAACAATTTCCATACCTGCCCTCGCCGAGGCCTCGGGAGAGGCGCGCGACGCCCAGGTCTGGGAGACCTGGTTGGGTAGCGTGCGCTTGGGTGTGGCCCGAGCGCAGCCCCCGTGCCCAGCCCCCTCATGCGGCTCTCCCGAGGGGAGGCATTGCGGTGAGGCCGGACGCTGAGTTCTGGGCTCCCTGAGGTTGGTACGACCGCGGGGCCGCCCTCAGTTGTTTATCACCAGCGCGGAGCATAGTGCTTCCGCTTGTGCATGGGCATAGCCCCTCCTCGGAAGTGTCAACGGCCAGCGCAGAGCATGGTGCTTCCACTTATGCGTGGGATGGGGGCCCCCCTCTGGGAGGAGCCCCCGGGGCGTGTCCAGCCCCGCCCTGACACGTGGCTTGCACGGCAGGGCTACGAGGTGTATCTGGGCACTCGTGAGCCAGCGCGGGACTCACGAGGCCCTACCTCAAGGCGGGTTGTGCCTGGTCTTGAGTCTTGGTGACTGTGTGTTCCTGCAAGGCGGTTAGGTGCAAGCACTCTACATCCTCAGGTCCCGGCCCTCGAGCGAGCTCAGCCGCCGCTGGTATGCCAGGTCGCGATGCCGTGGTCAAGGCCGGGGGTGAGTGCTGGAGAGCCAGTAAGAGCTCCTGAGTCGTGATGCTGTGGAGCCCCCCTTTTAACGTGCAAGTGGATTGCACGGGGTGAATGTGCCCGTGGCGGGTGGCAATCGAGCAGGTGATAACCGTAGGCAGGTTAAGCAGGGAAGGCAAATCAGCTTGGGTAAATGCAGGAAGATACATGCCACTGGGTTCGGCCCGAGTGGCTTGGGGATGATGCAGCCCGAGGGGCACCCCTAGCAAGGTAAGCTAAAGACATAAGCAAATGGGATACATGCCATAGGGATGGACCCACACGGCCTGGAAATAATGCAGCCCAAGGGGCGCTCCCAGCTTAACGAGCTTGGAAGATGTCACCTGGTTCTATAGATGAAGCAGAGTTGGTGCAGCTGAAGGCGTGCGTCAAAGAAACGACTCCTCATGAGCCACCGGAGCCCTAAGCCTCTGGAGGCTCTGGGGGCTTAGGACGCTCCCTGAAGACTGTCTCCATTCCCTCCAGGACGACGTGGTACCTGGCCTCTTGAGCTGCCAGGTAACGCCGCATGGCGTGCTGATAGGCCGACGCCACGCTCGGCAAGCCGAACGGCATGCGAACGTAGCTGTGTGGCGGGCCCACGCAACGTCCCACACGTGAAGGCCAGAAGCGCTCTTGAGACGCGGCCCTGTTGAGCCCCAGGACGTCGATGCAGACACGCAGCTCAGCACCCTTGCCTGGGTGGTGATTCATGCCCTGTGAGCGGCTATCGCCGCGCATGGCTCTTGCGTCTTGCATTTCCTGTGTGGTCTTGGCGATGAACTCCTGAGCGGTGGGCACCCCTTGCCCTGCGTTCTCTTGAGGAAAATGTGCCGCGTGGCATGCCTCCAAGTGGTGCCCAAGCGCCTCCCTCGTGAGGTTGGCAAGGCCCGAGGCCCTCCAGAAGAGAGCCCCCGAGCCCTGCCCAAGGAGGGCGCCGGGCGCGCCTCCCTATGTGATGGAGGTAGGCGCCCCTGAGACGGACGCTAATCCTGACAAGGCTCCTGCCGCGATGCCATCCTCCTGAGGTCCTGCGTGGTGCATCTACTTCTTCTTGGGGATGGCCTCCGGAGGGCCCTCACTTCTGTTGTCGGGGTCGTCGATTGCTGCAGCTTGGAAGGCGCGCTCGAGGGAGCACACCGCATCCCTTTCTTCACACGGGACCATGATGACCCCGCCACTTCCAGGCATCTTGAGGACGTTGTAGCCGTGGTGGGTGACCGCCATGAACATTGCCAGGGCCGAATACCCGAGGATGGCATTGTACGGCAGGTGGTTGTGCGCGACGTCAAAGTCGACGAGCTCGGTGCGGTAGTTGTCGCGTGTGCCAAAGGTGACAGGCAGACGGACCTGCCCTATCGGTGTGGTGGAGCCGTCGGTCATTCCTGAGAAAGGTTTGGTAGGCTGGAGCTGCTCATATGGCACTTGGAGGTTGTCGAAAGTGTCGACGGATAGGACGTTGAGCCCTGCACCACCGTCAATGAGGGTCTTGGTGACCTGCACATTGCTCATGGTCGGGGAACACAACATCGGGATGACGCCGGCGGTGTCCGTGCACTTGAGCTGATTTGCCGAGTCGAAAGTGATGGCGCACTGGGACCACTTGAGCGGGCGCGCGGCCTCAAGCTTGGGGAGCACCGTGTTCACCTCACGAGCGAACCATTTGAAGATGTGCTGAGAGGCTGGGGCCTGGGCGCCGCCGAAGATGCAGGCGATTGCACGCGGCTCCAGGAAGCCCCCCAGCCCCCTCGTCCTGATGATGGTCGTCGTTCCTTCTTGGTAGCGACAGTGGAGTAAGACCGGCGTTGCCTTAGGGGTGATCCTCACGAGGCTGGTCCCTCCAGGGCCCTCGCGAGGATGGTCCTGCCAGCGGTCCTCACGAGGCTTGTCGCGCCATTGCTAGCGCGGGCCACAGTCGTCCCAGCGTCCGCCTCCTCGTCCTCCTCCATGGCCGTAGCCCCGGTCGCTGCACTTAGGGCGTCGACCGTAGCGTCCCTCGTGTTGGGCTTGGAGCTCTTGGCAGTCGCTGGTGTTGTGGGTGTTTAGGTTGTGGAAGGCACATAATGGTCGGCTATTCTTGGATGACTCGGGCTGATCTGTACCCCATTTGGTGTCGGGCTCCACAGCTAGCACTGCCGCTTCCTTGCGCTTCACGTCCTTGGCCTTGGCTTTCTTCTCCTCTGCGCCTGCGACTGGCAGCTCAAGGAGGGAAAGGCGCCCCTCCTCAGCTCTTGCGCACTTGGTCGCCAGGTTGAACAGCTCCTGAGACGTGCAGAGCTCCTCATGGATAGAGAGATCTTCCTTCATCTTGATGTCACGGACACCATCGGAGAACGCGGAGATGATGGCCTCATCTGTGACCTTGGGGATCTTGAGGCGGGTGTTGTTGAAGCGCTGGATGTACTTCTGGAGGGTCTCCCCTGGTTGTTGCTTGATGCGGCGCAGGTCGCCCACGGCCGGCAGGTGGTCGCGAGTGCCCTGGAAGTTGGCGATGAAGCGGTTGCGCATCTCGTCCCAGGAGGAGATCGAGCCATGCTGCAGGTTCAGGAGCCAGGAGTGGGCCCCATCCTTGAGAGCCATGGGAAACCAGTTCACCATGACTTTCTCATCGCCGTTGGCTGCTTCGATGCTCAGCTCGTAGAGCTGTAGGAACTCCACGGGGTCGGCGGTGCCGTCGTAGCGGGGAGGCAGATCCGGCTTGAACTTGCCTGGCCAGGCGACGCTGCGTAGCTCGGGGGTGAAGGCGCGACAGCCGGCCGTAGTTATTGAAGCCCGGTTCGGAGGTGGAGCTTGGTCTTGATGAGGTCCGCGTGGCGCCACCGCGGAAGGCGCGTGGTCTTGACGAGGCGGTGCTGGGAGCGCGGGTACAGCTCCTCACGGCCGAGGGATTTCTTGGCGCGCGGGCACCGAGCGTGGCGGATCACACCGCGGGGCCGCGCGCCTTGGTGCCAGGGCGCCGTCCTTGGGCTGGGATGGTGGAGGCGCGCCTCGGGCCTCGTCGCCCGTGGCCGGCTGAGGGTGAGGCAGAGAGACGGATAGCGCCGAGGAGCCCCCTGCGGCACGGACGAGCTCGGTGACGCGGTCGAGCCATTCCTCGCAGAGGTCGTCGACTGGGCGGTAGCGCATGAGTTCGTTTGCAGCGAGGAGTGCGGCCCGTGCCTCCATGGGAGCGTGGCATGCATGGGACGAAGAACTGGCTGGGGTCAGCGATGGAGTGGCGGTGCGACCGTCCTGCCGTACCGAAGGATGTAGCGAAGACGCTTGCTGCTCGTTCCCCACTGAGCCGGTGGCAGCGTTGGCAGCGAGAGACAGAGAACGATGAGGTGGCCCGCCGATGGGGGCCGTCTGAGCAACGCAGGCAGTGAGGGCAGCCCGACGCTCAGCTCGAGCACGGTGAGCGTCCGCCATGGAGACGATGGGGCGACGGAGCGAGGAACTAATGGAAGGGAAGCTACGGCGCACCCCTACCAGGCGTGCCAAATGATGGATGTGGGGTTTCGGCAAACCCTTAAGGTTCGAATACTAGGGTGCGCGCGAAGTATTTTCCTCCCACCGATCTACGCCCTAGCCCGCTAAGATCTCGAGGACAAACTCGACGAACTCGCAACACTGAAAGACACAAGATTTATACTGGTTCGGGCCACTGTTGTGGTGTAATACCCTACTCCAGTGTGGTGGTGGTGGATTGCCTCCAAGGCTGATGATGAACAATACAAGGGGAAGAACAACCTCCTGAGGTTGAGGTGTTCTTGTGCCTGGCTAACTTGTGTGGTTCTGGATGGTCTAAAAATGATCCTCTCTCTCCCCCTCTCTCTATCTCTTTGTCGTCTCCCTCGGTGGTGGCTAACTCTATTTATAGAGGCCCTGGTCCTCTTCCCAAATATTGAGCGGGAAGGGAGCCAACAATGGCAGGCTAATTTGAAGGGGGACAGCTAGTACAAGCCATCCTGACAAAAGTGGTCTTTGCCTGCCAAAGGCTCTGGTGGTGACGCTGTCTTGGGCTCCACGATGACCTCTGTCTTGCCGTCCTTCTAGTCTTGGTCTTGTTGCACCAAAATGGCAACCTTTTCCTGATGCCTCGGTACTTCTCGCCTGCGCTGGTCTCCTTAGCACCAAAGAGGAAACAAGGACGCTGCGCGCTGGCGCCCGCCTGGTGTCGATCGTCATGGCTCATGTCACGATAGCCTCGTGAGGTTTGCCTCGCCTTGATATCTCCGCTCCTCGTGAGCCTGCCTGACTAGGCCACTCCAGAGGAGGTCTTGTGTCGTCCGCCTCGCGAGGCTTGGCCCCTCGCGAGGGTCTTGGATGCCTTGTTGATGAAGATGGGCCGTACGGCCTGCTGGCTTAGCCACGTAGCGGGCCGTAGGCAGGCAAGTCTGGGGACCCCCGTTCCCATAACGCCTACATAATCTATCGGCTGGCTTCTCTCTCAAACACACACACACACACACTACCCGACA
The DNA here is from genome assembly GCF_003073215.2 of Triticum urartu. Lineage (NCBI taxonomy): Eukaryota > Viridiplantae > Streptophyta > Magnoliopsida > Poales > Poaceae > Triticum > Triticum urartu. The sequence goes on along the minus strand of NC_053025.1, from coordinate 100,855,714 downwards.
CCGAAGGAGTAAGGTGGCACCTAGATCTTGATAGTAATCTATCTACTCCTCTTTCAGACACACACACATACCCACACACTCGCTAGTTGTGCCTCTGTGCCTACCGCGCACACTCTCGATACATCTTTCTCTCCCTCCCCCTCCCCCCACCCCAACAATGACAGCAGAAGGGTGACAACTCGATCTAATCGTAATCTGTCAATTGGTTTATCTCTCGAACATTGTGTCTCTGTGCCTCGCTCAGTAGCCCCCTCGATATCTAGACTTCTCGTGCGCGCACAGCTGTAGTGACGATGACGCTGAACCTAGTGTGCCTCGTTTTTACCGGCCTCATGTGATAGTTTTCACCCTGCTTTCTGTTAATTAACAAGTCAACCTTTTCTTTGTTACTACTAGTGAATCTGAAATCATTCGGGGCAGGCATAAAATATATCACTTCAACCCAATTATCGCAGTAACTATTTTAAAAGAAACTAGCTAGATGCCTGTGTGTTGCACGGAACATCAAGATGCATTTGTATGAGTAGTTTATCTTGTGAGAGAAAAGGATGAACGAGGGAAGGCTGTATTTGCGAACGTGGAGAGGGGTGTGGGTATATTTTTGCAAAATTGCCATAGTTTTTTTCCTATCCGTTAGATATAAATCCGACGGCCTATATTGCAGGATGGCACGCACACGATCATCACCAACTCTGTTTTCTACTCCCTCCGTTCCTAAATATTTGACTTTTTAGAGATTTCAACAAGTGACTACATATGGAGCAAAATGAGTGAATCTACACTCTAAAATATGTCTACATACACATCCGTATGTGGTAGTCCATTGGAAATATGAAAAAGACAAATATTTAGGAACGGATGGAGTATAAGAGTAGACATGGAGATATATGTGCTAGACTGGTTAGCGCCGGATGCTCGCAACGCGATGACATGAGTTCAAATTCTGTCTTTAATTTTAGATTTTTATATTATATATTACTTATTTAATATATACTTCTTTCACTACTGTACTGACAGTGGAACCCACAGAGTACTTAGAATACAAGATTAAGGATGGACTTGTTTCTTTTTAACTTTCTGTATGAAGCTGTAGCCACCCTGTAAGTCACGTGTACACTGTACATGCAATTAACTTTTTATAGAGGGACAATCATACACGCAATTAACTCAAATGGATTGGATGTCACTCTATTATTTCTAGCATAAGAGCATCTCCAATGGCAGCCGACAAATTTCCTCCCGCTTCCTTCCGCGGAGGACGACATCAAACGCCAGTGGCATACATTTTCACAACTCTAACCAACCAGATGAAATTCGTGCAAACACGGACTGATTTCATATAAGCGTCAAGGATTTCGTATAAAAAAGCCGGATCTTCATATAAACATGATGGATTTCATTACATTTACATCAACTAAGTGGTGCCAATCCGGCTCTCTTGGTATAATTAATACTCCATCCGTCCGGAAATACTTGTCCTAAAAATGGATGTATCTAGACTTATTTTAGTTATAGATACATACAATTTATTCATTCTTAGAACAAAAATTTCCCACCAGCTGGAGAGGGAGTACACAATCTAAATGGCCGCCCGCGGATCCCTTTGTCGTCCTCATGTCCGGCAGACAGTTTGCGGGGTCGACGAAGGTCCTCGGAAGAGACGAAGAAGTAAAGAAACCACCTGAATGCCCAGTCGTCGCCACAGCGGTGGCCTTCATGGGACCCAAGTGGCGGCGGCCTCCCGTGTTTTACTTCTCCTCGATGACGGCGGCGGACACGGAGAAGCTGGCCACCGACTCGTCGCTCTCCATGCACCCGGCTTCTGTCTCGGCCTACATGGCGCTGCTGTAGGCACGGGAGACGCGGCACCGCAAACACTGGTGGCGCGGTACGACGCGGCAGTGACGACGCCCGTACCGGTGTGCTCGCCGCCGTGCTGGCGTGGAGCAACTCGCCACTCCTCATCAAGCTGAACTAGAGCGGCAAGTTCCTGAACCACGCGCCTGCTTGGGGCGGCAATTGGCTCCGTCGAGCCAAGTGAGGTTGGTGAAGCACCGAGCGGCCTCACCCATATCCGGAGGGATCGGCGGGCCACCAAGCCGGGTAATATGCCGGAGAACGGCTCCTCGGAAGCCATCGGAAGAGTGGAGAAAATGGTGAAGGAGGAGATGGGGGAGCCGCGGAGGGGTGCGATTCTTGCCCGCTGTCTGTCTGGCCTCGTGTAAATAGAGGGCAGATGGTAGGAGCTTGGCCGGCGTCTGGCCTCATTTAAACTAAGGGCGGACGGGAGGAGCCCGGCCGGTGTTGCGTTTAATTCCGTCCCGCTCATGAACGGACGTGTGGCCGGAGTAGGTTTCTCGGGTTGCATGCGGGTTTAACGGGGGGGGGGGGGGTGTGGGGGGGGGGGGGGGGGTTGATGGAGGCGAGGAGGCGTGTTCAGCCCGGCGTGCAGCGGGCGGCGCAGTACTATTCGATTCGACAGCGAGCGGCGCAGTTCTCGATACGGCTTTATAATGCAGACGAGGGAGGGAGTAGCGGTTCCCGAAATGTTGAACGTCCAGTGCATCCTCCTTCAATTAATGCATGAGGGAGGTAATGGGAGGAGGACCGGGAAAACAGGCTGCACGATGTGAATGCAACACAGTTTTCCCTCATATAAAGGCGCCCCTCCATTCCAATGCATCTACCACATCGTACGCACCTAAGCATTTGCCTAAGCACCTACACTAAGCGCAAAAGAACTCACTCCAGACCCATGGCGGCGATGCGCGCGAGCGGCCAGCGGTTGTGCCAGATGGTCCACGACATCGGCCTGCGGCATGGTGCCGAGGATCGTCTCCTGACGGTGTTGGAGACCGGCTGGTGGATGGCCGCCGTCGACGCCAACTATGACTCTCGGTTGGACCAGATGATCGTTGCCACCACCAACAAGTTCACCGTCCTCAAGAAGCTCGCAGACGACATCGCCGTACTCCTCCAGCCCGTGCACCCGGGCTCGTCATTGCCTGCCACCCTAATCGGCCTCCATGGCCGGAACCTCTTTCAAGCACTAGTGGCCCTGCAAATGCCCGTCGATGCCACGAAGAATGTCCACTTGGAGGTCGTGCGGCGCCTCGCCCTGCAAGAATTCTTCGACCTACACATCCATGTGTACGAGCAAATCGTGTACATGGTTATCTACAAGGCCAGTGAGGACGCTACGATGTTGGCCTTCCTCAACCGGCTGGAAGCCTTGGATGCCTTTGCTGAGAAGCACCTCGACCTTGCCACAAAAGCCGCCACTCCTTAGCCACCGGTCGGTGGCCCGGCACACTAAGTTGAGGAGGAGGAGGTCGTACGTTGATGGATGCATCTTTCTTCTTGCCTTTTGTAACCACCACTTCGATCGCATCATCATCGTGGCCTTAATTCTTATTGTGTTGTTGCATTCTCATTCCAGTCAATACCGACATGTGCGATCCCTTTGCTTAATTATATGCATCACTGTAACTAGTACTCCATCCGTCAATTTATAAGTTGTGCTTACCTTTTCCATCAACTTCGTGCAACGCGCAGGCATCTTGCTAGAAACACTAGAACAGGTCGGTCCGCGTGTGACCAAACCGACGATGCGCCAACCTAGCTACTACGTACCCTGCTTATCTGGCGGAAATAGCCCTGCCCTAGCGTTTCCGATCGTTATTTCTATCTATCGATCGTGCGAAGGAGCATAACCAAAATGTTACAATTTATACATGTTTCTCTACTCCTACTCCTATAAAAGACTCAGTTGGTGATGGTGGTGTGTTTGCCATCCGTCGTTTCTGACCATTAGATCTACATCTAATGACTGTGAGGTAAGTTGTGGCATTTTTACAACAATAGCCCACTTCTCTGCTCCAATTTGCAGAAAACCCCTTATTATCTTGAAAGCAACCATATCCATCCCTCACCTCATCAAAACAGCCTGAGAAATATATACTCCTATAAAAGACTCAGTTGGTGATGGTGGTGTGTCTGCCATCCATCGTTTCTGACCATTAGATCTGCATCTAACGGCTGTGAGGTAAGAGTGGCATTTTTGCAACAATAGCCCACTTCTCTGCTCCAATTTGCAGAAAACCCCTTATTATCTTGAAAGCAACCACATCCCTCCCTCACCTCATCAAAATAGCCTGAGAAATATATTTTGAGTGAAAAGTACTCCCTCCATTCCTAAATATTTGTCTTTCTAGAGATTTCAATAAGTGACTACATACGAAGAAAAATGAGTGAATCTACACTTCAAAATATGTCTATATAATCCGTATGTGGTAGTCCATTTGAAATCTCTAAAAAGACAAATATTTAGGAACGGAGGGAGTAATATATTAGGAGTATATCAAAACAAGAGTGATTTCTTTCAAGTTTGTGAACAAGTACTACTATTCTACTACTTTGGATCCGTCGCAACGCACAGACACATTGCTAGTAAAAGGAAAAGGCCTGCCGCGTTCGCGTCGCACCCCCCCCCCCCCACACGCCCGGGAATCGGGATTGCTCCACGGCCCATCTGGCACGACACATAGCTTAGGGAAGACGTGTTTCCTAGCATTTTTACTTTCATGTGGGACCGCCGTTGAGCAAACCGACTATTGGCAAACCGCACCTCGCCCGCCGCCGGGTTGGAAAACAGAAACGAGGGGAAGATCTAGCTGTAGCACGGAAGCCAAGAAATTTGATGTCAGATGGGGCTCATTGATAGAGTAGGAGCATTCCGTACTACTCTACTCCTACTAGTACCAAGTTTGTAGTACTATACAGCTAGTACTACCACTATACAACTAGTAGGTATGTGCACGGCACAACATCGTAGGAACAAAAAACGAGAAGATCTTGTTTTGGGTGATTTATCTTTTTTTCAGTCAACGTAGTACTCCCTCCGTTCCATAATGTAGTGCCTATAGATTTTTTGAGAAGTCAAACTTTACAAACTTTGACCAAGTTTGTAGAGAAAAATATTTATATTTACAATACCATAAATATATTATGTGAAACTACATCTTGTGATGAATTTAGTGATATATGTTTCGCACTCTAGATGTAAATATTTTTCTCCACAAACTTTGTCAAAGTTTGTGAGGTTTGACTTTTAAAAAAATCTATAGGCACTACATTATGGAATGGAGGGAGTATGAATAATATGATGTGGGGTCACCCATGAAGCTTATGTGGCTTGGTTGCATGGCTACGAAAGGCTAGAGAAAAATAAATAGATAATGTGTTTAGAGTGCACTCCACTAAACAGATATACTTTGGATCCATTGCAACGGGCCAGCAGATCTATATCTATACCCCCTATATAGTGTGTGAATAACTTTGAAAGTTGGTCGTTTGATGAAGCCAATCCGAAGGTACAAAGATGGAAATTCCGAGCACTACTGGCTGTTGGATATCATCTACATTCCACCAGATTCTGCCACATGTAGAATCTAGAAGACTCCATGGTTGAACTTCATTCATGACTAAATTTTCCATAACTAAGCTTAGGCAAAGTGTGTCTGCCACAAAAAATATGGCTAACAAAATGGCCACCACAAGTGTGGCAAGATTTGGCAAGAAGTTGAGTCTATGACATGTGGACCATGTAGCTAGAAAAGTGTGGCAAGCCACAAGTGTAGCAATGAACCAAACACATGCCTGGTGTGTTTGGTAGGGTGTATGAAGGGTGCATGGTCCCAAGAGTTCCCTTCTCGACCCACTTTTGGGTGTTTGGTAGAGTGTATGGAGGGTGCATGAGTCCACACTAGATTAGCACAAATACACTAGAAGCATGCATGAAGAGAGCATACATGAAGAGGGGGATTGAGTTGAGCATGCATGAAGAGGGAACAACTATGCTGAGACAAGAACGCAACCAAACACACTTGTGGCATGCCTAAGCTTAGGTGTAGCAACCTTAGGCTGCAAACAAAACCATAACTTTGAAAGTTGGTCGTTGGATGAAGCCAATCCGACGGTACAAAGATGGCAAATCCGAGCACTACTGGCCGTTAGACATCATCTACATTCCACCAGATTTTGCCAGATGTAGAATCTAGAAGACTCCACATGTAGAAGCATAATGCACAAACCACCAGAATCTCATGCGTGCAATGCACGTGTACCTTACTAGTAGTTGGTAGTAGTAAGAAATAAATTCCGGGTTTGGCACGAGCTCGTACCGCGAGAGCACCACAAGGCCTACCGCAGGAGTTACATTTCCCTCTCGGGGCCCACGGGACCGAACTTCAATGGCTTAGTGCCCGACCTATGAGTCAATGACATGCGGACCTTAAATGCGGCTGTCCCACATGTCATTCTCATGGTGGTGGTGTGGTTCGCGACTCACTCGTTCGAGATGAATCGTCCGGTGGTGGCGTGGCCGTGGCGAGGGTGCCACAGCTGGGCGTCGGGGCGTAGATGGCCACACCGGCGGGTACTACCTATAGTACAGAAGTACTCCAGCTAAGGATTGATGCCCGAGACGAAATGTGTCACAGCCGCTGGATGAAAATTTGATTGTGCGGGAGTACTGATTGGAGCACAACAACGGAGCAGGCAAACCGCTTCCAATTGGGTGTGACTGTGGTAGAAAGTTGATGGTCGCCATAGTTCAGCTGGCCCGCATGTCATGCACACAAAGGCAAAGGAACGGTGGGGCCGAGAGGGATGAGGCGCACATCGGGGGGATGAGGATCCCCTGACGTGAACAATCCTACCATTCTATCACTGACATGTGGGACCCGCAAGTGTGGGTCCCACTAGTCAGCAAAGGAAAGGCATGGTAAGGCAGTGATAGCCATGTTAGAGGATCCATGTCCACATCAGGGGACGTCGTGCTTACATGTAGGGTTGGATCGGCGTCGTGGGAATCACGTGTGGGTGTGGCAGTGGTAGAAACAAGAAACGTGATGGTCGCCGTGGTTCAACTTCCATGGACAAGCTGTCATGTTTGCTGACACATGTATATCAAAACTAGAGTGTTTATATTTCAAGCACGTGAACAAGTATTATTCTACTACTTTGGATCCATTGCAACGCACAGGCCAGCACATTGGTAGTAGTAGTGTCTATCTCTATCTCTAGAGGCCTTCCCTCGTTCATCCTTTTCTCTCACAAGATAAACTACTCATACAAATGCATCTTGATGTTCTGTGGTGACAAACCAGGGGACTTGTTTCATATGGGACACATCCTATGATATACTCCCTCCCTCCCAGTTTATTTGTTTTGAATCTTTTTGTTTTATAAGTTTCAAATTCAAATTTAGAGGGGCAGTGGGGCCGAGAGGGATGAGCAGCAGGTCGGGGGACGTGTGGTGTCATGGGTTCGTGCGGCGTCATGGGAATCGCGTGTGGCTGTGGTAGAAACTTGATGCTCGCCGCATTTAAGGTGGCCCACATGTCATGCACACAAAATCAGAGGGGCAGTGCGGCCGACAGGGGTGAGGCGCACGTAGGGGGACGTGGTGCCGTGGGTTGGAGCGGCGTCGTGGGAATCGCGAGTGGCAGTGGATGAAACGTGATGGTCGCCATAGTTGAACTTCCATGGACAAGCTGTCATGTCTACAGACACATGCATTACATACCGATCACTGGAAGGAGTAGTAGATAAAGCTAGGCAGATAAATAGTACATTATAGTCAAGCGGACCCATGCTACTACTTGTTCCAAAGACATGCACACCATCGAAATAGTCCATCTATATCAATATACATAGAGAGGGAATATTTTTTTACAAGAGAGGAAATAGTTCATCCATCCATAATGCCCTGCTGCTGGTGCAACGACTTCTTCTTCTTCTTCTGTGGGAGACAGCTTCGCAACAAGCTCTCTGGACCTTGCAGCTATCTCAAAACTCACACGGCATCGAGGGCAGCATATTTTATCCGCTCGTACGTCAAGGGATAATTCTTCCATCCAGACGACCTTAGTGCCAGCATCTTGTCACCCTTCTGAAGATTTGTTCCGAGCACAAAATTTGCTACGTCGAATAGGGATGGTGTTGGTTTATGACAATCTTCTACAGGAATTTTTATTCTTGTTTGTAGGTCAGCGATGCTTTTCAAATCAAGGTTGTACGGCTCCAACTTCTGTTTGTCCCCTGTGATGGCTGCCCCACAGAAGTATATGTCCTCCCGAGACAAGAAATCATGAAGCTCACCTGGTATGGAGGGCGCGTGTATGACGTGGTACACCAAAACATCATCTTCGAGTCACAGCTCAAGGTCAGTGGCGCGCTGGATCTTCCCAGTGGCACGCTCCGTGTACTCTGCATCGAGACCGATGACATTCATCTCCACCTTTTGGAGGGAGTTGGATACATTGTTGATCCACTTCCGAACAACCCTTGGGTGGTTGGTGACTGTGGCAACTATGCTCAACGAGCCTTCGACGAGGACATGTTGGACGCTAAAAACCTGCATCTCGATCTCTTTCGCCATTTGGAACCACTGGACCGGAGGGCTATGGTTTGGAGAATTAGGATTAGATGGCTAGTCTAACTAAAGAAGATGATTATTTATAGGGGCTTCAGAATTACTCCAGGAGGATGTGAAGAGGTTAAAACAATGTGAATGCAGTGTGGTTTGGATGCAAATGAAGATCAAGGAGTAGTGAAAAAGCCGAGGAAAATCGGTTCCCGATAGAGAAGTAAATGGGAGAAGTTATGCACATGCATGAGGAGAGCTGCGGTGGTTTGACTGCTGCATGCAATGGATTGGACGGGCTCTTCGGTTTCCTTTTTCTCTCTCCCACGCGCATAGAATGGCCCACTCGTATGCTGCAGTTTATTGGCTGGAGTCTGGCTGTAGCTACTCATGCGTACGCTAATTAATGCTGTGAATGCGGGGCATGGAGGGAAATGGGCGCATGCAAAAGGGTATATACGCAAACTAATTAGAGAAATACTGAAAAAATTTATGCGCAGACAAAAGAGGACCGGAGGGAGTACTACTCATGTTCCTACTACGGTTAAGGAATATGCGGTTATCCTCAAAAAAGAAAAGTCCTTCTTCGCGCTTCCGCATGCACGAGAATTTGGTCCTGCTCGCAATATGGATGATAGCTGGAGGATGAAGTGAACCCAGAGGCATGCTAGCATGGGAGTGTACTCATGTTCCTACTACTCCTACTACTAGTAGTAGTACAACTATGGTACACTTGATGGTCAAAATACTATTATTCATCCGGTCCTCACAGTGAAGTGACAAGACCCTGCGCCCGAGGTGACACCAGTCCAGGCGACGTGTCCGGGTTACCAAAGTCAGCCTCACCTTGTGCACCGTGCAGTCATTGTCACCACCGCTCTATAGCATGCCTCGCCTCGTCTCCCTCTCCCCTAGCACCACTCCATCTCCATCTCCGTCTCGCCGGAGATCCTGAGGTCACTCTTCATTATCTCACGATGCCCCGCATACCCTCGCCTCGCTCGCCTCCCCCAGTACCACTATTCCCTCGCTAGCCGCTCCAGCACTGACATCCTTCTCCCCCGTAAATCAAGCCCCCCAAAACCCAACCTTCCAAACTCCACCATGGCCGAACGCGAACCGTGCAGGATCCATATGAGCCGCGATTGGAGCAATCTCCCCAGTGACGTCCTCGACCTCTGTTGTTCGTGTATGGATATGTGTAGCGCCCTGCGGCTAGCTACATGCTCGAGGGGCATGCACACGGCCATCATCGAAGCGAGGCCAAAGCTTTTCAAGACACCCTACTTGCTGCTATCTGGTCTTGCGAGATTGGCTCACCATGATACGGAGGCGTACATGATGCCCCTCGACTTCAATCCGATCTCCATTAGCCGAAACTTCTTTGCAGGAATGTAGTGGGTCGCCGTACATCATTTCCCTCGACTTCGATCCGATCACCATCGCCCGAAACTTCTTGGCAGGTATGTACTGGGTCGGCATGAACTCCCATTGGATGGCTGCCTTCAGAGAAGACGGTAAAAAGTTGGTGCTCATGAACTTCCAGACCTCCCATGAGATTACCCTTCCTCCATTGGATTATATAGAGTTTTACCATCGCAGTCCTAGTCATCTAGATTACCACGTCAGTTGGGCGGACCTTATTTTTTAGAAGATTGTAATCTGCCAAGTGCCCACACAACATGCGAATTACGCAGACTTCAAGCTAATTGTCTTGTTCGACCGCGGACTCGCCTATCTTTACGCCGGTGCCTTCTTTAGCTGGAGATAACTCAGCTCGCAGTGGATCATCATCAAAGATGATACACACTTTTGTGATGCTATTAAACACAATGGCATAATCTACGTGATTGACAAAGTAGATGGCACCATGTATTGCTGGGACGACGCGTGTAAGTTGTTTCCGTCTCATGTTAATGATGACGCCATGACACTCTTTGAACTTTTTGTGATGATTGGCATATCCCTGTTTGAGCAGAATTTGAGTAGAACTATGGCAATGTATTAGAGACGCCGGAAATCAGCTATATTTGGAATGAGTTAATTCATGCGATTGTGATCATGTCATTACAGCCAATTTGTACCCCTGAATAATCAAACGGTTAGGAATATATGGATATTCTCCTTATTTTACAATAATCTATATACTACTACTAAATATGAGTGTGTATCAATGGCCATGTTGGTTTCCTCATTTTCATGATGTAGAAACATGCACCACACTGTTGGTTTCATCTAACCATACATTAGGGAAGTAAATGTGCATATGGAGAACTCTATATTTGGAAGTAGTGAAATCCTGTAATGCTTACCATGTGTACATACCTATATTCGCCCTTCGACAATCAATGGCTAGAATAATATCCTCACAAAAATTTTTCCCACAGAATACGAGTATATAACAATGCATGGTCTGTTAGTTACCTTGAAGAATTTTTTTGTAAGGACAGAACATGATTCCATAACATGCATGACATGGTAGTTTCCTATGAAGAATCGATTACGAGATAACATGAGTATAACCATGCATGGCACTTCTATATTTTTGAACCCAGTATACATTTCCCTGTATTTTCATCCTAGTTCCAACAGGGACATATCAATGCTGTTTCTTGCATTATCCTACTCATACTCTGAACAATGCTGATCTGACATTAACAATCCCTGTCCTTTTTGATATGATGCAGTGTCCCTACAGTTACTGCCCTTTGTAATCACACCACCTTTGCCAAAAATAGGGAAGCACAACTGGCTCCTCGCTTGATCAGACAACGACAAAAGACTGATGATCATTCAGACACATGAGCCGGAAAAGTTATATTGCAAAAACCCCATTGTATACAAGCACCGTGAAATACGCGAGTATCCAGACAATGGATGTTACGTCTATGAGCAGGATACCAGCTTGTTCGGGCCTTCAGGATTTTTTAGTTGGAGGCGGGTAAATAGCCTTGGTTCACACTCTCTGTTTCTCAGACTCAATTATCCAATTAACCAGTAGATCACCGTTGGCAAGGACCTTGATGGCAGAGAGGCTCTGTTTGCTATGGTAAACTGTGTCTACACGGCGAGCCCTAGGAGTTCGGGAGCAAACTCCCCTGATTGTCAACGATACAGCCTACAGCCAAAAGAAGGTGAGAATGACAAAGGCATCCGGATTAACTTTGATCCTTGGATGTCTCAATTACGACATGCAGTGATGTGGTTCAAGCCTTCAGGTTGATATGTAATTGGGCTTTTGCGTCGAAAGGGTGGAGTACTGGTGTCTCCGGATCATTGGTCGCTGAAGCGGGGCTGCAAATTATGATGGTGTTGGATCATCTCTTCGAATGACTTTGTTGTCTTTGCTGCTTGTTCTGGATGGGTATTTCTCTCTTTTGTTATGCATACTCCTTGTCATTTGGCCATCCTTGTCTATGTTACTCTTACTATGTAATAGTTGCCTCTGTTTAGAATGTCATTCTCGTCTGGATCACGAGAGTCTGAGCGCTGCAGATGGGTGCGTTTTGGTGGTGTAGCAAGACTTCTTATGAACTATCATGTCTTGCTGTTTATGTCAGTAGTAGTCACTAGTCAGTGTTTGAATGTTGTATATATCATTGTTTAGAACTGTTTATTGTCTCGAACTACTAGTGGGCTAAATGAGGGCATCACCATTCTCTAGTGTTCAGAGTGTATCTCCTTTTTTCAAGCTATACAATTTGAGCTCAGTGTCTTTTCGATGATGTACACTTGTTTGGGCCAGTGAGGTGTCGTTGAATATGGGCCGAGTAGTAACGCAATGCCAAACATGTCAATTATGACTCTCAGAACGGGCTCTCAAAAGATCCTCAAAAAGGTCGGCCTCTCCAAAAAAGAAAGAATAAGGACTCTTAGGACGTCATGTGGGCGCCACCGGTGTTTTCGTGCGCTTGCGCGCCGAGAGCATATTGGGGCGTGTTCGAAATTCAAGCTACCTTTCATCCCCAATCTCCCGCCCCTCCCCCCCCTCTGGAATCTCGATTCCTACTCCAGTTCCCCCAAATCCCCCTCCTGTACTCCCTGTACTCAAGCTCACTATCATGTCGCCGGTCAACGTGGATCTCCGAGCTAGAGATCCTGAGGTCCGTCCTGCCTTCGGTCACTGCATGCTGTCGCTCAACAGTGGCATGGCAGCCCTTGACGACCAATTTGCCAGCAAAGTGCTGATGGTAACCATCAACGGCGACCGGCCTCCCGTCTCGCCGGACGACCTTGTCAAAGCTCTTGGCATTGCGCACGACATCCAAATAAGTGACTTTCTCGTCGAAGTCTGTCCGCCACCGGCTGATTTCTTTGTCAGGTTCCGGACAACTTTCGACTGCAGTCGTGTGTTCGAATCTTCCCGACGTTTGTTCTGCGATGGCGCGCTGGTGAGCTTTGATCGGTGGCACCCAGGATGGGCTCGGTGCCCTCTAAGCTTGAGATTTTAACAGAGCTTACCTTCCACGGCATGCCTCGACGTGCTTGGAACAGCAAGTCCATGAATGAGCTTATCAACAACCTTGGAGGTGAGATCGTAAGTATGTTTGTTCCTCTAGACAGCTGGGCTCTGACGGTTATGGCATGGATGTAGAAGCCGTCCACCATACCGAAGGTGATTGGTGTTGAGATACCGGTACAGGAACCGGGGTTGTACTATTCATCGCCACCAAGGCCGCCGTGGACCACGTTAGGGATGTACCTGTATCGAGTGTTTGTGCATGTCAAAGAAGTGGTCAATCCATCAATCAAAGTCCTGCCGCCGCCGCTGGTGCCAGGGTCCATCGACAACATCCATTACAGGAGTCAACGTCAGACTTTCCCCGTGTTGCTCGGAACGATGGATGGCACAGGGCCTACTCCATCGTGCGGCGAAGGCCACTGCTTCTTTGGGAGAAGAGGCAGGGCTGGCTGCCTGGATATGCTCTAATTTGAGGTAACAACTGAATCTTGTCAGATACTAGTTAAACCCAAGCTATGGGTGTGAAGCACTGATGTGCCAGTACATTTGATTGTGACATGTTCTAATTTTGTACCTGAACTTTTTTTAGAAAGGGTTGTACGTCAACTTAATGTGCTAGCAGAACTTATTGTGTTGTCTATCTATTTTCTTTGCACATCATTCAATGGATGAACTGTTATGTACGAGTTCGTTGGTTTCAACATAGCCCTACCCGTAGCGATCCACTGCTTCCATCCTGATTGTGCCGCCTGCGTGAAATTTTTGTATGCAAGTTCAGTGTGCTATGATGTTCTATATGATTGTGTCAACTATATAAGTTTTTACTGAGCATCAACAATGCATGTGGCTGAAAGATGTATTTACGAGCATCGACCGATGGGTCTCTCTCTCTCTCTCACACACACACACACGTGCGCGCACAAGTGGGACCCATTGAATTATTTCTTTGCTCGTGACAGCTTTTAATTAGGTTCCACTGTAATCTAACTTTTTTCTTAAGCTATTAATTGAGCTGAGTGACTTCAAAAAGTTGCCAACGTGTTGCCGTTTGAGATACCTTATTATTGCTCGCTAGCTGATTACGTCATTGATATGAGTTAATATAATTTTTAAGAGTTATTGGTGTTGTTTAAACTTATTTATGCAAACAAGAGCAAAAGAGTAAGTAAAAGTTTTTCATTTTCACTTTCAGTTTATCAACTGAATTACTTGAGGACAAGCAAATGTTTAAGCTTGGGGGAGTTGATACGTCTCCAACGTATCTACTTTTCCTAACGCTTTTCCCCTTGTTTTGGACTCTAATTTGCATGATTTGAATGAAACTAACCTCGAACTGACGTTGTTTTCAGCAGAACTACGATGGTGTTGTTTTTGTGCAGAAATAAAAGTTCTCGGAATGGAACGAAACTTTGCGAGGAATTTTTATACAAATAAAGAGATTTCCTGGAGCCAAGAACCACCGAAGGGGGGCACCTGGGTGGGCACAACCCACCAGGGTGCGCTACCCCTCCTGGTGCGCCCAGGTGGGTTGTCCCTACCTGGTGGCCCTGCAGACCCTGAAACCGACACTATAAAATTCTATTTTTCCAGAAAAAATCAGGGAGAAAGAATTATCACAATCCACGAGACGGAGCCGTAGTCACCTCATGTTCTTCATCGGGAGGCCAGATCTGGAGTCCGTTTGGGCCTTCAGAGAGGGGGATCTTCGTTCTTCGTCATCACCAACCTTTCTCTATCGGCAATTCCATGATACTCCCCACCGGGAGTGAGTAATTCCTTCGTAGGCTCGCTTGTCGGTGAGGAGTTGGATGAGATTCATCATGTAATCACTACAAAAAAATACACTTCCGTGATGATACATGTTTGTCACAGTAGGTCACGTTTTTTGTCATGCATGTACATCCATGACGATTTTATGACAGAATCTAGATAGTCATACCTGTGCTGTCGTAGAAGTGTTCCATGACATTACCAAAAAATATCATCACAGAAGTGTTCACTTCCATGATGGTAAATGCCGCGTCATGGAAGTGCTTTCGTCAAGGGTGACCGACACGTGGCATCCACCGTAACGGGTCGCCGTTAACCTATCGAGTCCGGTTTTGGATCCGATAACCCACTAACAGCCACGACCAATGACAATTTTCCATGTGTAAAATTCTCATTGGTCGACGAAACCATGTGCCAGCTCCGCGTTGGCACATGTGTCACTCATCCAATGGGCGAGATGCGCCTATGATATGTCAACACGTGGACCGGCCCAACAGTGGCCCATTCAGGTTAAAAAGCCGGGCCTGTCAAAATAAGCGGGTCGGGCCATTAGCGGCCTACTTGAGTCAGGCCCATTTACAAGCATAGCCCATACAAGTTACACAGAATTGGCCCATCAAAGGCCCATTCTACATTTGACAATTTCCAGCCCATCGTCAGTTTTAGCCCGTTAACGGCCGGCTACATCTTTGGGCCCAATTGTGGCCCGAGTTTCTTTCGGCCTGTTAGCGGCCCATCGTCAGTTCCAGCCCGTTAACGGCCCAGAACGTCTTTCGGCCTTTTCTCGGCCCATTCTGCAGTTGGGTAAATTCTAGCCCGTCGTGACATTAGGCCTGTAAACGGCCCATTCGGGAAATGGGACAACTCCTAGCCCATTTTGTCTCTCGGCCTGCTAACGGCCCGCACAACAGTTGGGCCTTTGACTTTAGGTCCATGAGGGGCCCACGTTCCATAGGGCATCATTCCAGCCTAGCGTGACTTTCGGCCTATTAAAATCCTAGTTTGCAAATTGGGCCTCCTCTGCCCCATAACACTTTCGGCCTCTTATTGGCCCGTAAAGTAAAAGGTCCGAGACAAAATTGACATCTATTTCGGCCCGCGGGCCATTTCCATTTATACGGCCCTATCGAGCTTTTGGCCCGTTAACGGCCTTCTAAGAGCCGTTGTTACAGTGGGCCACTTCATTTGGGATCCACTAAATATTATTTTGACCAGCCCAATTAAGGCCCGCTTTGATTACACATGTTTGTTCGTTTGTATGGCGTCCAGGAAATGTTTGGGCGTGACGGCCCTCATTTCAATGATATAGCATATTCAAGAATTATCCTACTGTATACTATCGCCTCTAAAAAACATACACTATACAATAAAAAGAATAGGACATAGAAACGCACAATAATCCTATACTATACAATAAAGAAATTACATTCGAATATACCCACTGGGTATTATAGTTCGGCACCAGTGATAATAAAGCATACACAAACAACAAATTACATACACTGGACAAATAAAGCTCATACATCATGGACACGCATCAACAGAACTTACCATTTGAACTATAATTTCTTCAGAAAATAGTATTGGTCGGATTCATATAGCACAAATTTCAGTCTGCGAAATCTCTAATTCCTTCGTGGTTACCTCAGTGTCTTGTTTCATTTTTTTGACTCCTGCATCTAATACCTGCATGTCCAGTCTCAACTTGTTGATTGTACGTTGAGAATCATGTGCACGTTGTCTTGCCACCTCTAGTTGATGCTCGAGAACATCAGCACATTCCAATTCCAATCCATAATCATTCGGTAACGGCTATGCCGCACTGCTCGCAGATCTTTGTGTTGATGTCATTTCATCCTGAAATGTTTCTGTAAGTACACATGACTAGGGCAAAAATAGTTACAACAGTGAAGTGAGCAAGACAGACTATTTTGTACATGGCAAAACAAGACTAACAATAATGTTACACGTCATGAAGCATAAGCAGGTGATATTTTAAAAATTATAAAAATGGTAGTCTGTGCAACCTGCATATAGAAATCTCTCTTAGCTCACCAGAGGAGCATGATGTTGGGACCAAATCCAAAACACAGACATGTTACAAATTTAGACAGGACGTTGCGTATAAGTAAGCAAGTAGTTGGCCATTCTGTAGCTCAATTAAATTCTTAGGGAGCATAATGAACAACAGAGGGATTCATACAAACCTACAACAGCAAGCAAAGCTATGCAATCATTAGCCTAGTATAAACTAGATTGTGAGCCTCATGGAGTAATAGTTGGTTAATAGACTTCAAAGGTTCAGGCACACTTCACAGAGTAATTGAATGGTAAGGCCTTTAATTATGTCAACTAATATTTATACAAGTACCCAACATTAGGCATCATTGTTTGGGCATCTCATTAACTGAGGACAAATAAAGCAATTGAAAATAGCAAATTAACTACGCCTGAAACAAACAAGGAATTGAACTGTTGAGTTGGATACAATGACTTACCTTAACTGGCTGAACAGGCTCAGCGCTGCTCTTACTTCTCTTGCAAGGCTCCTTCCTAACATCTTGTATGTGGAAATCCTCAATCTTATCTTCATTGCACCCCATCTATAAGGTGACACAAACTAGTTACTCGTCTCCTTGGAAGATAAATATGCATACTTTCCAGTCTGTGAAGAACACAAAAGGATGAGATTATAACAAAACAACACCACATAATGAAACATGCCACATCTCTTTCACTTGCACACAATGAAATGAGCATTTACTATGTGTGCACCATGTAAAAACTAGGCATACCTTTGAACTGGATCTCCAGGTACTCTTGGAGAGCCTACTTTAGTGTACAGTCAAACCTTTATGTCACCTATGAGTTAGACAAGCCCCCACTATAGCAGCCCTTAGTGTTTAAATCGTTGACAAGCTCTGTTAGAGTGTTAGGTCAAGAATAATAAGTAATCAAAGCAAACAGTTCTAGTATGCCTGGCTGATGCAAACAAGCAATTGAAGAGATGTATCAAGAAAAGAATCAAAGAAGGAGGCTTAAAGACCATCACTTGACTGACCAGATTTAAGGGGCATTTAAACATCATGTGCAACGTAGGAACTAACATAAACATTGCATATTCCAGATTCTACAATGGAATGCACATGTATTAGGTTATGCCATGTATGATGATGCCTAAATGTACACTAGAGCAGGCAGGAGTGATTCATTATTGCATGACAATTGAATTACAGGTTAAGGGCCAATTCTATTCTGCCTTTTCAGAGCCTATTATCAAAATAAGCCATAAAAGATGTAAAGAAGTCATTTTTGAGTTTTGGGCTTGGGCTTAACTTATTTTGCTTTGGAGGGGGGTGTTTTGGGTAGAAGCTCACTCAAAATTGAAGGGTAGGGGAATAGTGAAATGACTCTGTTGTCTACCTATATTACACTCAAAATGCAATTGCCCTGCCCGCTTGCATCTCCTCTCCCCTTTCCCTCTACCTCAATCCCCTGCCTGCAGAGATAGGGTTCCTCTAGCGAGCCGTCGCCACTGGTCCCATCTGGCCTGGTCCTCGATGATGCTCTGTCCAGCTAGGCTACATGGCCAGCGGGTAGGGCCAAATCTCCCAGGCTGCTCCTCCCTCTGGCGCCGCCCCTCATTCTCATGGTCTCCAGCAGCTGTTCCACTGTGGTCCATCCAACGCACTACTCCGGCGGCGCCGCACAACTACAGCTGATGCCACACTGTGGCAGAAGGCACCTTATTCCCCCTCCCCTCCTCCCAGGCCGTGGCCTTGATGTGCTATTGATGGATGAGCTCATCCAACAAGGTGAGGATCTCCACTAATTTTTTTTGCCAAATTTTCATTCTGATCCACTATAGGATGAATTGCTATGAGCTACTTCTGCTGCTGCTATACGATGCATTTCTATGAGCTGCTCCTGTTGCTACTAAATGATGAATTGCTATGAGCTACTGCTGCTATATGATGAATTGCGATGAACTGCTGCTGCTATATGATGACTTGCTATAAGCTGCTCCTGCTGCTGCTATATGATGAATTGCTATGAGCTGCTTCTGCTGCTACTATATGATGAATTGCTATGAGCTCCTCCTACTGATGCTATATGATGAATTGCTATGAGCTACTGCTGGGATATGATGAATTGCACACTGCTGCTACTATTGTATGCTGAGTTGCTATGGGTTGATGCTGCTATATGATGCTTTCAGGTGGTGCTGCTATATGATAATAACCAGCCACTTAGACCATCGAATTTCAACAAATAGTTGTTCTTCATTTAAATGTGGGTCATGCGTTCTTCATTTAAATTAGGCAATGGGATCTCTATGGAAGACATTGACCAAAGTAGATTGTGCCAAGTAGATGGTATCTTTATATTTGCATTTTGAACAAATAGTCATGGTCTGTTTTCCTATCATATTAATTAAGGCAGTGGATTCAATTTGTGATGTCTACAAGTCAAATTAATTTTCATATGGGCAGAAAAATGACAAAATATAATGCAATCTAGACTTTTCACAGATCATACCAAAGATGAACTGAAAAGGAAGGTGAAAGTGCAACTATCCCTGGGTGGTTTTGGTAATTCCTAACAACATATAGCCCATTGAGCTAATGCTATTTCAAGATAAATATTTTAGGAAATCTCAACGTTTGGCATGGCATGGATTAGAAAGTGGACCCCTCAAAATACTAAGAACATATGTTGGCTCAAGCTCAAGACTCTACATTTTACTTTTAGTGATCCAAGATCACATTGAGTCCATAGGAAAAGCCAATACTACTAAAAGGGGATGAGGTGTTTCTTAATGAGTTACTTGCTCAAAATGCTTAGTGATATGCTCCAAAACCCTCAACTACTTTCTCATATCCACATATGTCCCAAACCAAAAGTCAAACTCGGCCCCACCGAAATATCCTACCCGACGCCAGCGAGTTCATTTGACATAGCCACTACCACAAACCCTAGTCATTTCGGTCTCACCGGTAGGGATATCGGTCTCACCGAGATGGGATTGCAAACTCTCTGTTTCCCTTCGTAAAGTTTCGGTCTAACCGAGATGAGCGATCGGTCCTTGCAATGCAAACTCTCTATTTCCCCTTTGTAACGTTTCGGTCTAACCGAGAGGAGCGAATCGGTCCCACCAAGTTTGCCTGACCAACTCTCTGTTTTCCTATTACCAAAATTGGCCCCATCGAGTTTGTGTAATCGGTCTCACCGAGATTACGTTATGCCCTAACCCAAATGGAATCTGTAACATCCCAAATTTTCAATTTGGAATGTTATACATTAGATCATCATTGCATATCATAATTTATTTGCTTTTGGTTTTGATCCTAGAAATTCTACGCAACTCAAGGACCCACGGAGAGAGTTGGGGATTTCGTTATTTTCATATTTGAGTTTTCTCAAATTTTGAGAATAGGATCATTTGATTTTAATTATTTTTTCATCAATTATTTCTATTACAAAAATGTGAGAGAGGGAATAAAATGACTTTCCCAAAATAAAGAAATATTGAGGATTTAATAATAAAATAAAATAAGATTTTATTTCGGAGTTTTTCGATATTTTATTTGACTTTAGAAAAAATGTGCGTTTTTCAAAATTGCATTTAGGCCCCAAATAAATGTTCACCTTGTGCGGCTTGATTTTAGAAGCCGGGGAAAATTTATTTCGGGATTTTTGGAGCCCGTTTAGTATTTCTTTTATTTGTTTTTCTGCACGGAATAATTAAAAAAAATGCAACCGACCTACGGGCCGTGTACGACCCGGACACTAGGCCCGTCCAGGCTTTATAAGCCGGGGAGCCCAGCCCGGGGCCTCCAAACCCTAGCGCCCAGACCGCCGCCGCCGCCGCCGCCCTGCGCCGCCGCCCCGCGCCGCCGCTGACCGCCGCCGCCGACCGCCACCGCCGCCGGAGCACCGCCGCCGCCGTCGGACCCGTCGCCGGAGTTGCCGGGGTAGTTTTTTTTAGTCGCCGTTTTTTTCCCGAAAAACCGTTTGGTTTTTCCGACGGTTTTGTTCGTTTTTTTGTTTCGGTTTTTTAAATAGATCGGTTTTTCCGATTTATTTAAATAGCGAGCGTTCGTTCGTTCTAGCGAACATTCATCATTTTTCTTTTCTCGGATTAAATCCGCGATTTTTCTGATCGCGATTCCTCATTTGATTTTCGTTTTAGTATAACTTTTCGCTCGTTTATCGGAATCAGGCAATTCAAGCGCCTGGAGTTTCGTCTCGAAACCGTCTATCCGTTTAACCAACTTAAACAAGTTTTTGCCACTGTAAAAATTGCCCTAGATCCATAATAGTAAACGAAGCCTGTTTCTTTTGCCGTTTGCTTTTCGTTGCTTCGTTTGATTTGATTCTTTTTGCAAACCGGAGTTCTTAAGTTGAAATTTTTGGTTAGATCTCTTATTTGAGTTTTACCTATGCATTAGATGAATACTTATTGTATGCTTGTTTCTTTGTCTGCGATAGAATACCCGGAGTGCGCCGCCTGTTACTTCGAATCTCTAGGTTTCGCGGATCATCACAAGGCAAGTAACACTTTGATCATACCTCCTACTACCCAGTTTTATTGCATTAGATCAATCCTCAAACATTGCATGGTTAGGATCTAATTAAATTGTGGGATGGGAAGTAGTTGAGGTAGTACCTATTACCTGTTGTATTATCAAACCTTTGGGAGTTACTTCCACGTTTGCCTATTATGCCATGCTATGCTAGTAGACGTGGATTGGGTGAGTGATATCCATGACAGATGTGAGTTTGTTAATTAATGGTTTATCTAAGGTGGCAACTTAAATACACATCTAGGTGAATTGAGGTACCTGGGTATTCCAGGATTGCCTGTTTTTCTTTATGGACCGCCACCCAGGCCCAAAGGGATCATGAGATTTTTCATACTAGAAACTTCCGTGTGCAGCCACAAGCTATTATGGGCTCTAGCATAGTTGATTAAGTCGTGCGAACTCTTACAGGGTGGACTAGCAGATGTAGGGGAAAGTAGGTGTAACGGTCTATCCATCGTAAGGTGCTAGCGCTTTTGAAAGACTATGTCTCGGTCATCCGTTTCTCAAACACCGTGTAGTGCGAGAAACCAAACGGAGGCGATCGAGTCTTGTGGGGAAAAGTGCGCAAACCTCTGCAGAGTGTATAAACTAATCATGGTTAGCCGTGTCCCCGATTATGGACATCTTGAGTATCTAGTACTTGGACTATCATGTGAATCTCAACATGTTACTCTAAAATTTTATTTTGATGTGTTTTGTTTAATGATGATGCTTAATTGGGATTGAGAATGCTGTCAACCATTCTCAATGTTTAACAACTACCATGATAGTTAAATAAAATTTATTCCTTTGCAGTAGGGAAAAAATAGCTTTACGCAAAACTATAACCATAGAGCTTTCCACCAGCCAAATATGCATATAGTATAGCTGTTTCATTCCATTACTCTCTATGTGTTACTTTGCCAGCATATTCCATGTGCTGACCCGTTTCGGGCTGCAACGTTAATGTTGCAGACTTTTCAGACGATGATTAAGGAGTTTTAGGTCGTGGTTCTATACTCAGTGATGCCGTTGGAGTTGATGGACTCACTATCTTCTAAGCCTTCCACTGTTATCGTTATTAGATGGCCTTAAGCCATATTTATTGTAATAAGTTCTCTATTGAGATGCTCGATGTAATAAGTGTGTGATTGCTACTCTGTTATAAATCCTCAAGTACTGTATGGTGTCAGCATTACTGATCCAGGGATGACACCTGAGCACAGAGATCAGACTGTTTGAGGTCTGGTCGCTACAAAGATGGTATCAGAGCACACGCTGACTATAGGACACGACCACTAAGCTAAAGACCTAGATCACTATTCACTCTCTTCTCTTCTGACCTCTCATCTTTTCTACTCTTTAGGATGGCGGATGCAAGGAACAAGTTCACGCAACCGGATGAAGATACACCCTTTGGACGTCACCTGAAGGAAGTCACTAGATACCTGAACATAGGAGTACCAAGCTTCACCGGAACCTACAATGCCACTTTACCTGAAGAAGAGCGCTGGATGATTCAAGTTCAAGTTCCAGGAAGA
Organism: Triticum urartu; assembly: GCF_003073215.2. Taxonomy (NCBI): domain Eukaryota; kingdom Viridiplantae; phylum Streptophyta; class Magnoliopsida; order Poales; family Poaceae; genus Triticum; species Triticum urartu. The sequence goes on along the minus strand of NC_053025.1, from coordinate 100,832,947 downwards.
ACATTCATGCCAGTCACTGAGCCCATAGAGTTTTCTTTTGATGCACCAACTTGGAGTCTAGAAAAGAGCATGGCAGCTCACATCGCCATGGGACGCATTGGAGATGTCTACCACAATGATCTCAAGGATACTATCTACCAGATTTGTGGGCGCCGAGATGAGCACTGGGAGATGATCAGCACCAGAAAGGATAGATCAATTGCAGCTTTTATCCAGGAATTAAACCAGCACATTCGACGCCAGGAAAACCAGATGTGCGCCGACATGATAGACCTGAAGAAGGCAAGGACAAGAATCAAGGAACTGGAGGAAGAACTCAAGGCTACACGTGAAGATTATGAAGAAGAAATTGAAGTATTAATGGATAAGAATGCCGACCTAACAATGAAGATCGGGATATTTATGGGAGGCCCTACATCAGTAGATGAAGACGAAGAACCCAAGGAGATTCGCCCGGAAGACTACATCATCATCGACGACACCGACTCGGACCTAGATGATAGCGATGATGACTATGTTGATGAAGCCGGAGCAGATATCATGGAGTCTGCAACCGAAGAATATTTCTATTAGACCAACTCATCAGTAGTAGTAGTCCACCATGTAAATACAATAGTCCGAACACTTTTGCGATAGTTAGATCGATTGTATGCCCTTGTTTGATTGAATGAAGTGAATTGTTTGCTTTTGCCTCATGTGCATATGGGTAGTGTTTTCTCTTTAGACCCCCTCTATTCTTAAATCTCATCTTTTCTAAACCCTTAGATGCCTCCGAGACGTGACCCCGGATTTACCTTCCCACCGGAGCTCACCCAGTTGATCCAGCAGCAGAACACATTGATGCAGTTGCTAGTCCAGAATCAGAATCAGGGGAACAACAACAACAACCCACCACCACCACCTGTTGATCACTTAGCCCGTTTTCTTAGGCTGAATCCACCAGTTTTTTCTAGTAGCACCGAGCCGATAGTAGCAGATGATTGGCTCCGCAAGACAGCTAGAGCGTTGATCACAGCAGGATGCACAGATGCGGAGAAGGTGAAGTTTGCCGCACATCAGCTTGAAGGACCCGCAGCATCATGGTGGGAGAATTTCACATCCACTTTCCCTGTCGACACTGTCACATGGGACCAGTTTCAGCAGGCTTTTCGAACTGCCCATGTTTCAGCAGGAGCTATGGCCTTGAAGGAGGACGGACAGTTGGCCAGTATGTGGAGGACTTTAGTAAATTAGCATGTTATGCCCCAGATGACCTTGCTACGGATGCAGCTAAGCAGGAGAAGTTTCTAGAAGGACTGAATGATGAGTTGAGCATGCAGTTGATGGTAGCAACCTTTAACAACTACCAGGAGTTGGTAGATCGTGCTCTTATGATTGAAGGGAAGCAACAGCAAATTGAAAATCGCAAGAGGAAGTATGCACAAGGAAAGTACAATTCAGGAGCTCAGCAGAAGCCACGATTTACCCCTAGACCGGGAGGACATTTTCAGCATACTCATGGAGGAGGTACCTCGCACAATCACAATGGCACCAAGAATGGTAATGGTAATGGAGGAAGCAACGGCCAGAACCGTACCAACCCATCAACCCCAGCCAAGAAAGACCTGAGCCAAGTCACTTGCTTTAAGTGTCAGAAGACCGGTCATTATGCCAATGAATGTCCTGAAGGACAGAATGGCAATGGAAGCTCTGGGAAGAAGCCGAACCCTTTCAACAGGGGACAGGTGAACCACGTTAATGTGGAGGAGGTTGAAGAGCAGTCGGATGCAGTAATCGGTAAGTTTTTGGTTACATCATTTACTGCACTCGTTCTTTTTGATATTGGTGCATCACATTCATACATATCAAGGGGATTTGTGGATAAGTATAACTTTCCCACTAAGGTTGTTAGAACACCTATGCTAGTGAGCTCACCAGGAGCAGAGTATATGGCCAGTCAAGGATGTTTCCAAGTGCCATTAAGTATAGGAAGGCATATTTTCCCAACGGATTTAATTATTCTGGAATCCCAAGGTTTGGATGTAATTCTTGGTATCGATTGGCTGTCGATGTATGGGGGAAACATCGATTGCGCCAGTAAGACAATTTTGCTTACGACGCCAGAAGGAAGAAGGATCAAGTATGTATCCCGGCATGCGCCAAATAGGACACAAGTAAAGTCCTTATCAGGAGTTGTGCAGGAGGAAGTACCAGTGGTAAGGGATTTCCCTGACGTATTTCCCGAAGAGTTGCCAGGCATGCCACCGGATAGAGATATTGAGTTTTTGATTGAGCTATTGCCAGGCACAGGGCCAATATCAAAGAGACCATACGGGATGCCCGCAAAGGATTTGGTGGAGATTAAGAAGCAGATTAAGGAGTTACTGGATAAAGGTTACATTCGCCCAAGTTCATCGCCTTGGGGATCACCAGTACTTCTAGTGGATAAAAAGGATGGATCGTTAAGGATGGCTGTTGACTATCGTGGGTTGAATGAAGTAACGATCAAGAACAAGTACCCACTACCAATGATCAATTGCAAGGAGCTAAGGTATTTTCCAAGATCGATCTGCGATCAGGATACCACCAGTTGAAGATTCGAGAACAGGATATACCTAAGACAGCTTTTACCACCAGGTATGGGTTGTACGAGTATACCGTTATGTCATTTGGTCTGACTAACGCACCCGCCTATTTTATGAACATGATGAACAAAGTGTTTATGGATTTCTTGGATAAGTTCGTCGTGGTGTTCATTGATGATATTCTGGTTTACTCGAAGAATGAAGAGGAGCATAAGGAACATTTGTGTTTGGTTCTTGGAAAGCTTAGGGAACATCAACTATATGCCAAGTTTAGCAAATGTGAGTTTTGGTTGAAGGAAGTAGGATTCCTTGGACACATTATATCCGGAGAAGGAATAGCAGTTGATCCCACTAAAGTTGATACCGTGACCAAGTGGGAGGCACAAACAACAGTTGGAGAGACCCGGAGTTTCCTTGGACTCGCAGGATACTACCGGAGATTTATTGAGAATTTCTCCAAAATTGCAAAACCTATGACGGAGTTGTTAAAGAAGGATACCAAGTTCATATGGACTGAGGAGTGTGAGGCTAGCTTCCAGGAGTTGAAGAAGTGCTTGGTTACTTCACCAGTGTTGATTTTACCAGACCAGACCAAGGATTATGAGGTGTATTGCGACGCTTCACGACGAGGACTTGGAGCAGTGCTTATGCAGGAAGGGAGAGTTGTTTCATATGCCTCACGACAACTGAAACCCCACGAATTGAATTATGCCACGCATGATTTGGAGTTAGCACCCGTAGTGCATGCATTGAAAACATGGAGACATTTCCTCATTGGAAATCATTGTGAGGTGTACACGGATCACAAAAGTTTGAAATACATTTTCATGCAGAAGGAGTTAAACCTCAGACAAAGGAGATGGTTGGAGCTCATCAAGGATTATGATATGAGATTGCATTACCATCCCGGAAAGGCTAATGTAGTAGCTGACGCGTTGAGCCGTAAGAGCCATGTCAATACACTAATGACAAGAGAAATTCCAAAGGTGTTAGCCGAGGATCTTCGTGAGCTATGTTTGGAAATAGTTCCGAGAGGCTATGTAGTAGCCTTGGAGATTCAGTCAACTTTGATGGATAGCGTCAGAGAAGCTCAGAAGACTGACAAGGAGATTGCCTCTATAAAGGAGAAAATGAGCGAAGGAAAGGCTAAAGGATTTCGTGAGGATGAGCACGACACCCTATGGTTTGAAGACCGTGTTTATGTTCCCAATGACCCGGAGATCAGGAAGTTTATTCTGCAAGAGGTACACGATTCACCATATTCGATTCACCTAGGAAATACCAAGATGTATTTGGATTTGAAGGATACCTTATGGTGGACCGGAATGAAGAAAGATATTGCGGAGTATGTAGCAGTTTGTGACGTATGTTAGAGAGTAAAGGCAGAGCATCAGAAGCCAGCAGGATTGGTACAGCCATTGCCGATACCCGAGTAGAAGTGGGATAAGTTAGGCATGGATTTTATCACAGGATTACCCAGGACTCGTTCAGGCTATGACTCGATTTGGGTTATAGTTGATCGGTTGACGAAAGTAGCTCATTTCATCTCGGTAAAGACCACTTACACCAGTGCTAAGTTGGCAAAGATATATATACATGACCAGGATTGTATGCTTACATGGAGTTCCAAGGAGTATAGTATCAGATAGAGGAACGCATTTTACCTCAAAGTTCTAGAATTAGTTGCACGGAACTTTGGGTACCAGGCTAGAGTTTAGCACAACTTTTCATCCACAGACAGATGGACAGACCGAGAGAGTCAATCAGATTTTGGAGGACATGCTGAGAGCTTGTGCGCTAGATTATGGATCTAGTTGGGACGACAATTTGCCATATGCATAATTCTCTTACAACAACAGCTATCAATCCAGTTTAAAGATGGCCCCTTTCAAAGCCTTGTATGGAAGAAGGTGCAGGACCCCATTGTCCTGGGATGAAGTTGGAGACCGCCAGTTGTTTGGACCTGATTTGATTAAGGAGTCTGAACAGAAGGTGAAATTGATTCGTGATAGGCTCAATGTAGCTCAATCCAGGCAAAAGAGTTATGCAAATTCTAAACACAAGGAGACAGTTTATGAAGTCGGAGACAGAGTTTATCTTCGAGTATCCCCACTCTGGGGAATAAAGCGCTTTGTTGTTAAGGGGAAGTTAGCGCCATGATTTGTAGGACCATACCGAGTATTGGAACGTATGGGAGAAGTGGCCTACAAGTTGGAATTGCCCGAAGGATTGTCAGGAGTTCATGATGTGTTCCACGTTTCTCAGCTGAAGAAGTGCCACACGGAGATGGCTGACATACCCTTGAGAGACACAGTGCCATTGGAAGCAATTCAGTTGGATAACAATTTGACCTATGAGGAGAAACCATTTAAGATTCTCGAGTTTGCCAGCCGAGTCACCCGCAGCAAGGTTATAAAGTTTTGTAAGATTCAGTGGAGCCACCACACGGAGGATGAAGCCACCTGGGAGCGAGAGCAATATTTGCTCAAGGACCACCCTCACCTATTTTCTAGCCAACCCGAATCTCGAGGGCGAGATTCATCTTAAGGGGGGTAGGTTTGTAACATACCAAATTTTCAATTTGGAATGTTATACATTAGATCATCATTGCATATCATAATTTATTTGCTTTTGGTTTTGATCCTATAAATTCTACGTAACTCAAGGACCCACGGAGAGAGTTGGGGATTTCGTTATTTTCATATTTGAGTTTTCTCATATTTTGAGAATAGGATCATTTGATTTTAATTATTTTATCATCAATTATTTCTATTACAAAAATATGAGAGAGGGAATAAAATGACTTTCCCAAAATAAAGAAATATTGAGGATTTAATAATAAAATCAAATAAGATTTTATTTCGGAGTTTTTCGATATTTTATTTGAATTTAGGAAAAATGTGCGTTTTTCAAAATTGCATTTAGGCCCCAAATAAATGTTCACCTTGTGCGGCTTGATTTTAGAAGCCGGGGAAAATTTATTTCGGGATTTTTGGAGTCCGTTTAGTATTTATTTTATTTGTTTTTCTGCATGGAATAATTAAAAAAAACAAACAAAAAAACGCAACCGACCTACGGGCCGTGTCCGACCCGGACACTAGGCCCGTCCAGGCTTTATAAGCCGGGGAGCCCAGCCCGGGGCCTCCAAACCCTAGCGCCCCGACTGCCACCGACCCCCGCTGCCGCCGACCGCCGCCGCCGCCCCGCGCCGCCGCCGACCACCGCCGCCGTCGGAGCACCGCCGCCGCTGCCGGACCCGTCGCCGGAGTTGCCGGGGTAGTTTTTTTAGTTGCCGTTTTTTTTCCGAAAAACCGTTCAGTTTTTCCGACGGTTTTGTTCATTTTTTTGTTTCGTTTTTTAATAGATCGGTTTTTCCGATTTATTTAAATAGCGAGCGTTCGTTCTTTCGTTCGTTCTAGCGAACGTTTGTTGTTTTTCTTTTCTCGGATTAAATCCGCGATTTTTCTGATCGCGATTCCTGATCCGATTTTCGTTTTAGTATAACTTTTCGCTCGTTTATCGGAATCAGGCGATTCAAGCGCCTGGAGTTTCGTCTTGAAACCCTCTATCCGTTTAACTAACTTAAACAAGTTTTTGCCACTGTAAAAATTGCCCTAGATCCAGAATAGTAAACGAATCCTATTTCTTTTGCCATTTGACTTTCGTTGCTTCGTTTGATTTGATTCTTTTTGCAAACCGGAGTTCTTAAGTTGAACTTCCTGGTTAGATCTCTTATTTGAGTTTTACCTGTGCATTAGATGAATACTTATTGTATGCTTGTTTGTTTGTCTGCGATAGAATACCCGGAGTGCGCCGCCTGTTACCTCAAATCTCTAGGTTTCGCGGATCATCAGCAAGGCAAGTAACACTTTGATCATACCTCCTACTATCCAGTTTTATTGCATTAGATCAATCCTCAAACATTGCATGGTTAGGATCTAATTAAATTGTGGGATGGGAAGTAGTTGAGGTAGTACCTATTACCTGTTGTATTATCAAAACTTTGGGAGTTACTTCTACGTTTTCCTATTATGCCATGCTATGCTAGTAGACGTGGATTGGGTGAGTGATATCCATGACAGATGTGAGTTTGTTAATTAATGGTTTATCTAAGGTGGCAACTTAAATACACATCTGGGTGGATTGAGGTACCTGGGTATTCCAGGATTGCCTGTTTTTCTTTATGGACCGCCGCCCAGGCCCAAAGGGATCATAAGTTTTTTCATACTAGAAACTTCCGTGTGCAGCCACAAGCTATCACGGGCTCTAGCATAGTTGATTAAGTCATGCGAACTCTTACAGGGTGGACTAGCAGATGTAGGGGAAAGTAGGTGTAACAGTCTATCCATCGTAAGGTGCTAGCGCTTCTGAAAGACCATGCCTCGGTCATCCGTTTCTCAAACACCGTGTAGTGCGAGAAACCAAACGGAGGCGATCGAGTCTTGGGGGGAAAAGTGCGCAAACCTCTGCAGAGTGTATAAACTAATCATGGTTAGCCGTGTCCCCGGTTATGGACATCTTGAGTATCTAGTACTTGGACTATCATGTGAATCTCAACATGTTACTCTGAAATTTAATTTTGATGGGTTTTGTTTAATGATGATGCTTAATTGGGATTGAGAATGCTGTCAACCATTCTCAATGTTTAACAACTACCATGATAGTTAAATAAAATTTATTCCTTTGCAGTAGGGAAAAATTAGCTTTACGCAAAACTGTAACCATAGAGCTTTCCACCAGCCAAATATGCATATAGTATAGCTGTTTCATTCCATTACTCTCTATGTGTTACTTTGCCAGCATATTCCGTGTGCTGACCCATTTCGGGCTGCAACGTTAATGTTGCAGACTTTTCAGACGATGATTAAGGAGTTTTAGGTCGTGGTTCTATACTCAGTGATGCCGTTGGAGTTGATGGACTCACTATCTTCTAAGCCTTCCGTTGTTATCGTTATTAGATGGCCTTAAGCCATATTTATTGTAATAAGTTCTCTATTGAGACGCTCGATGTAATAAGTGTGTGATTGCTACTCTGTTATAAATCCTTCAAGTACTGTGTGGTGTCAGCTTTACTGATCCAGGGATGACACCTAAGCACAGAGATCAAACTGTTTGAGGTCTGGTCACTACAAATCGGTCCCACCGAATTGACATGTTGGTCCCACCAAAAATCCTAATGTTCACATTTTGAACTAAATCGGTCTGACCGAGTTTCATGATTCGGTCCAACCGAGTTTGGTGATTTGTGTGTAATAGTTAGATTTTGTGTGGAGGCTATATATACCCCTCCACCCACTCTTCATTCATGGAGAGAGCCATCAGAACATGCCTACACTTGCAACATACATTTTCCGAGAGAGAACCACCTACGCTTGTGTTGAGGTCAAGATATTCCATTCCAACCACATAGATCTTGATCTCTAGCCTTCCCCAAGTTGCTTTCCACCCAAACCCTCTTTCCACCAAATCCAATCCTATGAGAGAGAGCTGAGTGTTGGGGAGACTATCATTTGAAGCACAAGATCAAGGAGTTCATCATCAACACACCATCTATTACCTTTTGGAGAGTGGTGTCTCCTAGATTGGTTAGGTGTCACTTGGGAGCCTCCGTCAAGATTGTGGAGTTGAACCAAGGAGTTTGTATGGGCAAGGAGATCACCTACTTCGTGAAGATCTACCATAGTGAGGCAAGTCCTTCGTCGGCGATGGCCATGGTGGGATAGACAAGGTTGCTTCTTCGTGGACCCTTCATGGGTGGAGCCCTCCGTGGACTCGCACAACCGTTACCCTTTGTGGGTTGAAGTCTCCATCAACGTGGATGTACGATGGCACCACCTATCAGAACCACGCCAAAAATCTCCGTGTCTACATTGTGTTTTCTCCTTCAAACTCCTCCCTTTACCTTCATATGCAATTGTTTTACATTCCGCTGCTATACTCTTAGCATTGCATGTGTATGTTAATTACTTGACTTGTGCTAAGTTGTTAAAATCTGCCAAGACTTAAAATTGGGAAAAGGCTAGATTTTTATTTGGTCAAGTAGTCTAATCACCCCCCTCTAGACATACTTTCGATCCTACAAGTTGTTTCAGAGCTTTGGTCTCCATTTGCTTTGATTTCCATAGCTTTTGGTGATCATAGCCTTGGTTTCAGAACCTAGGAGATTATGGCATCTAGCGAGGGAAATTACCACCGTAGAGGTCCTTACTTTGATGATACTAATTTTGCTAGTTAGAAGCATAAGATGAAAATGCATATTCTTGGATATAACCCTGCCGTTTGGGCTATTGTGTGTATTGGCTTGCAAGGTGAATTCTTTAATGGGAGAGAACCGAACCGTGAAGCTACCGCGAAAGAGTTTAAGATGCTCCAATACAATTCTCAAGCTTGTGATATTCTCTTCAACGGATTGTGCCCCGAAAAATTCAACAAAATCATCCATCATGAGAATGCAAAGGAAATTTGGGATACTTTGATTGATATGCACGAAGGTACCGACTCCGTCAAGGAATCCAAATTGGATGTGCTTCAAAGTCAACTTGACAAGTTCAAAATGAAGTATGGTGAAGGTGTCACTGAAATGTACTCTAGGCTTGCTCTCATCACAAATGAGATTGCTGGCTTAGGAAGTGAAGAGATGACCGATAGATTCATCATCAAGAAGATCCTAAGAGCCTTGGGTGGAAAATATGATACCGTGTGCACATTGATCCAAATGATGCCCAATTACAAAGATCTCAAGCCAATGGAAGTCATTGGAAGAATTGTTGCTCATGAGATGTCACTTAAGGATAAGGAAGAGCTCCACAACAAGTCAAGTGGTGCTTACAAAGCCTCATGTGATGCTCCCACATCATCAAGTGAGAAACAAACCCTCAATGAAGAATTGAGCCTTATGGTGAAGAACTTCAACAAGTTCTACAAGAGTAGAAGCAAAGAAAGAAGTTCCAAGTCAAGGTCCTACAATGACAAAAGATCTTAAAGTCATGAACGTAACTGCTACAATTGTGGAAGACCCGGACACTACTCCAATGAGTGTATGGCTCCCTACAAAAGAACAGAAGATTCTCACAAAAGAAGAAGTAGGAGAGAAAAATCACCACCAAGAGAGAGAAGGAGTAGAGATGACCGTTACGAACGAAGAACATCACAGAGAAGCAAGGATTCAGAAAGGAGGGACAAGTCATCAAGGAGCTACACAAAACAAAGACATCAAGGTCATGTTGGTGAATGGGTATCCGGCTCCGACTCCGACAATCACTCCGAGAGAATTTATCACTCCGACTCCGAATATACTCAAGATGAAGGTGTTGCCGGTCTAGCACTTGTGTCAACCAACTCCTACGACATATTTGAGTCACCAAATGAAGGAATTGGAAGATGCTTCATGGCTAAAGGCCCATAGGTATCACACCCCGAGTACGTTGATTTCAATAGTGATGAAGATGATTTGCTAGGTGATGATGATTTACTTGTTGAAAATTTGAGTGATGAAAATTATGATGAACTTGCTATTAATCATCTAATCAAGATAAAACGAATGACAATGATAAGAAGGAGATTGAGCGTCTAACTAAAGAACTAAACACTCTTAAGTTAGCTCATGAACTACCTTGGAAGATCATCGAGAACTTTTAAAGACTCATGAGAAGCTACGCTTTGAAAAGCTCAACCTTGAGCAAGAGCATGTGTTCTTAAAAGTGATCAATGATGATCTTCGTAAGAAAATTTCTTCTTACATTGCCAAGCGTTTACTCTTGTCTACTTACATGCCTCAAGTTAAATCTAGCAACAAGAGTAAGAAAGATTCTTCTTCTAGTATGAACAATAATCATGCTAAATCCAATGATGTTGCTTCTAGTAGTTCTCTTGATTCCACTAATGATTCTCTTAGCCAAGTTACACTTGAGCAAGAAAATATCTTATTGAAGGGAATTATAGAGAAAGGTGTTTACAAGAGTCTTGCCGGAAGTAAGCAATTTGAGGAAATTGTACGCAAGCAAGGAAGACACCGGAAGAATCAAGGTGTTGGTTTTGAACAAAAGTTGAATGCCAATGGAGTTGAGTGGGAAGAAGATCAATACCCCAAAACAAAGTTTGTTCCCCAACAAGAGAAGTATGATCCTACTTCCTTCCAAGTAACACAAACTCAAGATGATCTTCCAACACAAGACCACAAGCTAAAGGACAAGGACAAGCTTCAAGAGGATATTGATGCATTTGAAGAAGCCCCTAAGGCATTGGTCAAGTGGGTTCCCAAGACTACATCAAGTTCTACTTCATCAAATACAACTACAACTCCAAGGATTCCCATCAAGATGGTGTGGATCCATAAGAATAAGAACTAAAGAGTTCTTGAGGGTGACTCCGCCAACATACTTCACTCATATCATTTTGGCAAGGACAAGTGCAAACAACTTCCATATTTTGCACTAGTTCAAGGAGTCAAAAACCCTCTTGTTGGTAAGACAAGGGACAAGGTAACCTAATGTATTCATGGAAATCATCTCATGTGAATATCACTCTATGTCTATGGATATCCTTCTTTGTTCCTTGTGGGACTAACCCGTGTAGGTATTGAAAGTAGAACTTACTCCAAAGGATTGCTGCGAATGATCTACATCAACTTTGAGCACCTACATCTTCAACACCTACATGAAGCCATCATCGACAAAACCCAAGGTTAGTTCATCCCTCCTAGGGGGGATATCACATCTAGGGGGAGCTTTACTCTAATCAATTGAGCCAAAGCAACTCTAATGATGTGAACACACCAATGCATTATGTAAAAGTGGTAACCCCACTCGTGCTTAAACGATGAGTATGACCTACAATCAAATGTTCTCATTTGAATCCTCAATCAATATACTCATATATAGATGACCTAGTCATCACCAAATTGCTTGATAGATGCTAGAGTGATTGTGCATGCTTTGCCACATATTTCATTTGCCATCTTATTGTGTGAGCATGTTGGTTGCATATTTTACTCATTCGAGAACATCCATTTGTTGCCTTGATTGTTTGGCTTTTTCTCTTTTGACAAATGGATGGACAAGAATGCCTAAGAACCTCCTCTAGCTATCTATGCTTTTATCGTCTCAAACTCTATTCATGCTACATCACAAAGTTTGATCAAGTCAGATCCGAACCACTCTATGTGAGGAGCACTCGGAGTCCTCGATTCGTCATAGACTTAAACTTCCAAAACCTCTTTGTGCATTTCGGTATGACCGAGTCATCCATTTCGGTCACACCGAGATCACTAAGTCGACCTAGGTTTTCAATCTCGGTGCAACCGATTTGAACTTTTCGGTCACACTGAGTTGCAGTAACCGCTTGCGATTCTGCATCTCGGTGCCACCGAGTTGTTCCACTCGGTCACACCGACAGGGTCAAGATATATATACCCACGAGTGAGATTTTGGGAATTTCTTCAAACTCCTCAGCCCGCGCGTGTGTCCTGCTCTGCCTCCTCAGGTCTCTGGATCTTCTCCTCACTACTAGCGACCTCCCGTCGCTGGTTTCCATCACCGTCAATGGAAATCTGCTCCGCCGTTGTCGCTGTAGCGAACTCCCGCCGAACTAGGGTATGGGTTCGACCCTTGTGCTATTCTTTTACCTCTGATTCATAGCACATTGTTTTGCCATGATCCTTACCACGTATGCAAACACTCTATCCACTGAAAACATCCTTTAGGTTAGATTTGATTTGAAAATTTAGGGTTAGGTCTCCGCCAAACTCATCTCGGACCGACCGAGTTGTAGAAATCGGTCTCACCGATTTGGCTTAGGCCATAGCACTTGCAATTTCCGGTCTGACCGAAAACTACAAATCGGTGTGACCGAGTTTGATTCTCTGTGAAACCCTAGCAGTCTCGGTGCCACTGAACTATGACTCGGTCTGACCGAGTTCACCACTTTAGGTTCCAAAAGCTGCTTCGGTATCACCGAGTTTACAAATCGGTAGCTCCGAAATGCTTTCCGTGGAGAACTAAAACTAAGTTTTTGATTCATCTGTTTTGCAAAAACTCTGCACCTTGTGATGCTCATCCACTCTATCTCATCTACATCTATTCACATGGTCTGCTGTCAGTGAGTTTGTAGAGATGTCTGATCAGAGTGACAGTCAGAATAGGTCTGAGGAACATGTGCAGCTGAGTGAGGGTTCAAATCCCTCGAGCACTTCTGATGGAGCACTCCGAGCAACTTGCCAAAGGCGGCCACCAGATCGAGAAAGAAGAGAACCTCAGAATCTGAGGATGAGGATTATGTTGGCACTGAGGAGGAAGTAAGCTCCAAGAAGAAGGTACTAAAAGGAGTATGGCACAGCTGCTACAGTTAAGCCAGGAATGAATAAGAAGGCTCCAGCAAAGAGAATTCCTATGTATAAGGCCAGAGCCTCTACTCAAGAAACAATGGAGTTCACTCTTGAACCCAAAGAAGCTGGAGAGGGAAAGAAGAGAAAGGGAAGAGTCAAGAAGACCATTGCTAGAGTCATTGGCAAGCCCACCATGATGAAAGATCCCTCTGAAGATGAAGAAGAGGAAGAGGATGCTGCACCAGCACCCAAAGCACAGAAGCTTATGGGAGATGCTATAAAGTCAGGGGCTGCAACATCAAAGCCCAAAGCTACCCCCAAAGCTCAAGCTCAGAAGCCTCCTAAGCCTAAGAGGAACACCAGAAGTATACCCACTGAAGAAAAGAACAAGGCCCCAGTGCCTGAAGCTGAAGAAGAAGAAGATGACGAGTCTCTTATTTTGAGACAACTGAAGCCCAAGATTCCAGACCACAATGATACTCATCCAGTAGCTAAAGACATGCACATCAGAAAAGATGTTGGACTGAGATTGTGGAGAAAGTCTGATCCTTATATTGTGAGGAGAAGGACTGTAGTTGACTACCGGTTTCACATAAAGGAACAAGAAGACTTTTATGAAACTATCCTGCTTGACAAAAAGCCCATTGTGAGTGACATGAGATGGGTTGATTGGGAATTCATCCAGGAGAATGAAGATCACTTCCCAGGAGTTTATGACAGCTTCAAAGCATGTCGAGTAGATGAGTTTGTTGGACAGAAGCTCACAAAATGGAATGATGAGCCGATCATGCAGTTTTACTCCGCTGCTCACTTCTACCCAAATGGGAAGATCATTTGGATGTCAGAAGGTACTAGGTACCAATGCATAGTTGAAGAATGGGCAAAATTGATAATGCCCCAAAAGAACATGAAGATGACGTGGATGTGTATGCCAAGAAGAAGAAGGACCACAACACTATGGCTAACATGTACAAGGATATTCCAGATAAAGCTTTGGAGACCCACAAGCTTGGATCTGTACATTTCTTGTTGTCTGGTCTTCCTACTATCAACTGGATCCTAAGGCACACTCTGCTACCCAAGTCAGGAGATCACAAGATGATCATAGGGCACTCTATCAACCTGCTACAATTTTTTGATGTCCCTCAGAAGTTCAAGGTGATGAGTCTGATTGTAGAGACAATCAAGAGGACTGCTGCTGACCAGAAGAGAAGCTGTGGGTACGCTCCACACATTCAGGAGCTCATTAACTCCAAGATGGGCACATGAACATATCTGTTGGATAAGGAGCATCTACCCCTGCATCCTGATTTTGAAGATAATACTGTTGTGATGAATAAGGAGGAACCATCATCAGTTCAAGCACGTGAGAAGAGAGCCACAACAAAGGCTGAGAAAGCTACCAAGATGCCAAGTGTTGAAGAGCCATCTCAGATTTTTCCTGAAGAGCAAGCAAGATCAACTTGCATATATGATCCAGTCTACACTGAGGATTGAGAAGGGCTTGGCCACCTTGACTCAAAACTAGGAGAGTTTGGAGAGGATCATAGAAACTAAGTTTTATGATCTTGATCTGAAGGTAACTGAGATTCAAACAGCAGTTGAGCAGCTTCAGGAGGAAGCAGAAGAGAGGTAAGGCAACCACAGATGCATTTCAGTGAGTGCCAAGGAGTCAGAGGTCTGCTACCGTGCCAATGATAGATTCTAGAGCTACAGCATCAACACCAGCAGCTACAGCTCCAGTGCCACCTCCAGAAGCGACTCCACCAGCTCCAACTACATCAATGGATGCCTTCGTCCTTGGAGTTCTCTCTACACCACCTCCCGAAGACCAAGCCTGAGAGACGCATAGCACTATGCATATTTGAACTTTTTGGTAACCTGTTGCCAAAGGGGGAGAAATATGTATAGATCATAGGCTTCAAGAGAGTGTTTTGTGTCTTTGCCTTTGGTTGAACTTTGTATTGTGTGAGATACTTTATGTCCTTGTGTGAGATACTTGTGTGATCATGTGATTGATCATTTGCTACCTCAATGCTTGTTTAGATGATACTATCTTTTATATCCATATATGTTCATTCACATGCTTGGTGATGAGTGCATGCTTTTAATTTCTATCATTTTGAGTGCTCCACCAAGATGTATGTGACATGGAAGAGTAACCCATGATCCTAATCAATTGTGCATTTTCATTCAAAAAGCAAAATTTAAATAATGCACAAATTTAGGGGGAGCTCTTGCTTATCACATACTTCTCAAAGCGACGATGTTTTTCAATCTTATTATCATCTATCGAAGCTTTGATCTATATGTTGTCATCAATTACCAAAAAGGGGGAGATTGAAAGTGTAACTATGCCTGGGTGGTTTTGGTAATTCCTAACAACATATAGCTCATTGAGCTAATGCTATTTCAAGATAAATATTTCAGGAAAGCTCAATGTTTGGCATGGCATGGATTAGAAAGTGGACCCCTCAAAATACTAAGAACACATGTTGGCTCAAGCTCAAGACTCTACATTTTACTTTTAGTGATCCAAGATCACATTGAGTCCATAGGAAAATCCAATACTACTAAAAGGGGATGAGGTGTTGCTTAATGAGTTACTTGCTCAAAATGCTTAGTGATATGCTCCAAAACCCTCAACTACTTTCTCATATCCACATATGTCCCAAACCAAAAGTCAAACTCGGCCCCAACGAAATTTCCTACCCGGCGCCACCGAGTTCACTTGACATAGCCACTGCCACAAACCCTAGTCATTTCGGTCTCACCGATAGGGATCTCGGTCTCACAGAGATGGGATCGCAAACTCTCTGTTTCCCTTCGCAACATTTTGGTATAGCCGAGATGAGCGATCGGTCCCACCGAAATTGCAATGCAAACTCTCTGTTTCCCCTTCGTAATGTTTCAGTCTAACCGAGATGAGCGAATCGGTCCCACCGAGTTTGCGTGACCAACTCTCTGTTTGCCTATTACCAAAATCGGTCCCACCGAGTTTATGTAATCGGTCTCACCGCGATTATGTTTTTCCCTAACCCTAATGGAATTGGTCCCACCGAGTTGACATGTCAGTCCCACCGAGTTGACATGTCGGTCCCAACGAAAATCCTAATGTTCACATTTTGAACTAAATCGGTCTAACCGAGTTTCATGATTCAGTCCCACCGAGTTTGGTGATTTGTGAGTAACGGTTAGATTTTGTGTGGAGGCTATATATACCCCTCCACCCACTCTTCATTCATGGAGAGAGCCATTAGAACATGCCTACACTTCTAACATACATTTTCTGAGAGAGAACCACCTACACTTGCGTTGAGGTCAAGATATTCCATTCCAACCACATAAATCTTGATCTCTAGCCTTCCCCAAGTTGCTTTCCACTCAAACCCTCTTTCCACCAAATCCAATCCTATGAGAGAGAGCTGAGTGTTGGGGAGACTATCATTTGAAGCACAAGTTCAAGGAGTTCATCATCAACACACCATCTATTACCTTTTGGAGAGTGGTGTCTCCTAGATTGGTTAGGTGTCACTTGGGATCCTCCGTCAAGATTGTGGAGTTGAACCAAGGAGTTTGTACGGGTAAGGAGATCGCCTACTTCGTGAAGATCTACCATAGCGAGGAAAGTCCTTCATCGGTGATGGCTATGGTGCGATAGACAAGGTTGCTTCTTCGTGGATCCTTCGTGGGTGGAGCCCTCTGTGGACTCGCGCAACCATTACCCTTCGTGGGTTGAAGTCTCCATCAATGTGGATGTACGATAGCACCACCTATCGGAACCACGCCAATAATCTCTGTTTCTACATTGCGTTTGCTCGTACAAACTCCTCCCTCTACCTTCATATGCAATTGTTTTACATTCCGCTGCTATACTCTTAGAATTGCATGTGTAGGTTAATTACTTGACTTGTGCTAAGTTGTTAAAATCTGCCAAGACTTAAATTGGGAAAAGGCTAGATTTTTATTTGGTCAAGTAGTCTTATCACCCCCCCTCTAGACATACTTTCGATCCTATAGAAGGCAATGAAAACAACTGGTTGGCTTATTACCTGGAGCTTATATTCACATGTACTTATTTTCTTAGGATAACTCGTAATAACTACCCCTAAGAAACTTGGCCAATAGAATTGACATACAAATAACATTTCATGATGATTGCAATGGAGGAGTGACCTACCATAGCACAATGTATAGGCTCACCACTGCGTCTCCTTTTTTGCGTTGTTCCATGAAATTGCCACATACATCTTGTACTTTTTCTTTGTGTAACTCTATCTGCAAGTTGACATGGCTAATTTCAGACATCTCTACATGATAATACATTGCATATCCCTTGCGCATATTTAAACCACCAATATATGATTGTGTGCGTAGCATAAACTAGCCATGACTCTGTGTGCTGGACTAGCAAGCACTCTAAGGGAGCCTAATGTAGTGCACTGGAATTCCTACATGCCACCTACGATTTTGTGTAATGTACTACCTCTGTTCCTAAATATATGTCTTTATAGAGATTCCAGTATGGACCACATACAGATGTATATAGATGCATTTTTGAGTGTAGATTCACTCATTTTGCTCTGTATGTAGTCTATAGTGGAATCTCTAGAAAGACTTATAATTTGGAACAGAGGTACGAGGCAGTATCATGTATGACCTCTACATATCTAATTTAGCAGCCAGTGGTATAAATCATTGTCTGCACAAAGGGATTACTGGTCAAAAATCCTAGCACAGCACGCTGGCAGGCACACAACAATACAAGAGAGAGAGAGAGATGCACTTACAAGATCATAGCAATGCCTCAGTCCAGGATCTTGGTTGGCCAAGCTGTTAGATCCAGAAGAAACATCGTCCTTGTAGTTTTTGCCAGCTACATAACAGGTAACATCGACATGTTAGTATATTTGAAGTACATCAGGCAGGTGATGCTGGAAGGGCTTAAAGGTGAAGTACCTAGGCTGTGTCGGGTGCTTGGCATCTTGCCAGGTGGTGGGAATCAGGTTAGAAACATCAAGGGTGATGGCACTGTGCTGGCTGTCTGGGTCCGGTAAGGAGATCTAGAACCGTCGAGTAGGTGTTTGTGGAGCGGCTTCAGTAGGGTGGACTACGGTGTGGGCGAAGCAGATCTGTGGCCATGGACGAGGGCGTTGGTGAAGCTGCTCCGGTGGTTGGGTTAAGGATGGTGTCGATGATGCGGATCTGCGGCCGTGGACGGGGCGTCAGAAGCTGCTCCGGTAGGTTGGATGAGGGTGCACCGAAGCGGATCTATGGCTGTGGACTTGTGAGTTGGCAAAGCGGCCCCGATAGGGTAGAGAATGGTATAGGAAAAGCTACTCCAGTAGGATTGACGATGGTGTCGGCGAAGCGGCTCCAGTAGGGTTGAGGAAGGTGTCGGCAAAGAGGATCAGAGGCTGTCAACAGGGGCGTTGGTGGGGCGGCTCCTGGGGGGGTGTGGACGAAGCATCTCCGGTTGGGAGTACGAATGGGCCGCTACAGATGCGCTGTGGTTGATGAGAGTACCGACGAAGTAGATCCGGCGCCGTGGACAAGGCCGGCACTGAATGGGTTGTGGTAAAGTGGTGGATGAGCAGTCTACTTGTTTCTAGTGGAGGCGGGAGGGGTAGTTGTGGCCGCAGAAGCAGATCTGGTGAGGTGGATGCCGCTGGCAGTGAATGGGCTCTAGTACACCGGTGGATGAGCAGCCTAGGGTTTCGAGAGGGGAGGAGAAGAATGGCCGATGAAGTATGGATGGCGTGATGTAAGATGCTCTGGTGCTGTGGAGTTAGTTGTTTTTGCGGGAGGGGAGAGGAAATGGGGGTGCCGTGTGGTGGGGGGAACCAGAAGTTACCAAAACAGCCCCGACCTATTATGTAGATGAGGGCGGTATTGTTACTGTTGTTCTCCGTGCACCAAGGACAAAAGGGGAAATTCGCATGCTAAAAACTAGGTGGCAGAAATTTTAGAAGAGGTGGGAGATTTTGCCGCCCGTGGGATCGTTCGTATCCAGTTTCAACTAATTTTGGACCGTGCTAGCGAGAAGGTCATGCGAGACTGTGTACACGGGGCACACATCAGCAGATAATAACTGGTGTGAACTCCACCCCAGAAAAAAAGACAATAACTCGGGATGATGCGCCTCTAACTTGGACATTCACACGGGCACGACCAATCGTACGGGTGTAGAGGCGCGTTCACAAAAAAGGGATCAAACGCTCAACCTATGTATTTCTCATGTAAATAGATAATTTAGTGCCATTGGTTAATTACTTTAAACATAATGCATTGATGTGCTAGTGTAGAGGCGCACAAAAAGAAATGGATATTGTAGTCCCACAAAAGAAATGGATATTGTAGTCCGCTACTTAAAAGTGTTACCTCATATGATTACATAGCCTCCATTTCATAAATTATGTACCCGTTGAATTCATATATGAATATTACATATATTACTTCATAATAGAACCTTAAACCATCCAAGACTAATGAATTTGAATGCAAGAGTAACAATGGTGCTTGTACATGATAGTTACATTGGTTGTTTGAAGAAACATCATTGTAACTTTGGCATGCACAATTGAAAAGGTTTATTTATATAGAAAAAATGTGATATGTGAGTGTCCAATCTTTATAGCATTGAATCGATATTGTACCTTTGGCCACGATACGAAGTAGATATTGATTTACGTTCAAGGGATGCACGTCCACGATCGCTAGATAGTGATACGTGAATGAATTGTGCAATCTCTCTCACACGCAAACATATCTCATTTCCCTGTGGGAATCACAATCACACACGCGCACTTCGTGTATTTCTCTCCCTCCGTCAATGTTAGAATTCATCTTTCTACCCCATCCTACAAGTCTCTCACACAAAAACACACATGCTCTCTCTGTCGAACACGCCCACCCCTTTAATTCCGCCCACCCACAACCACTAATGTCTCAAAGGATAATTATGTATCTCACACATATGCCTAAGGTTAACTCGAGTTCCAGAACCATATGAATACATACAATGGTATTCCAGCAGAGCACCTTTTGTTTTGAGATTTCACTCTCTCCCTCTCTCTCTCTCTCACACACACATACACACGCGCATAGACATTGTTTATCGCTTCATTTTTCCGGCACTTGCATGCACACCATTTGTTTATCTCCGTGATGCTTTAAGTATGCCTCACACACATCATATCTACCTATCCCTTAATATAGATATGTGTCACACAAACTCCTTCTCCCTACTAGCAAGATGTCCATGCGTTGCACGGAACATCAAGATGCATTTGTATGAGTAGTTTATCTTGTGGGAAAAAAGGATGAATGAGGGAATGCCTTATTTGCAAATGTGGAGAGGGGTGTGGGTATCTTTTTGCAAAATTGCCATAGTTTCCTTCCTATCCGTCAGATATAAATTGGATGGCCTATATTGCAGGATGGCAGGAACACCATCATCACAACTCTGTTTTTATACGAGTAGAGATATGTAAGTGTCACTGCCCCCCACCCACCCACACACACACTTCCCGACACCGAAAGAGTAGGGTGACACAACGATCTTGATACTAATCTATCGACTGGCTTCTCTCTCAAACACACACACACACACAACCCGACACCAAAGGAGTAGGGTGGCACCTCAATCTTGATAGCAATCTATCTACTTCTCTTTCAAACACACACACACACACACACACTCGCTAGTTCTGCCTCTGTGCATACCACGCACACTCTCGATATGTCTTTCTCTCCCTCTCCCTCCCCACCCCACCCCAACCCCAACAACGAAAGTAGAAGGGTGACAACTCAATCAGATCTTAATCTATCAATTGGTTTGTCTCTCACACATTGTGTGTCTGTGCCTCGCACAGTCACACTCAATACGTCTTTTTCTCCGTAGCGCCCTCGATATGTAGACTTCTTGCGCGTGCACAGCTGTAGTGACGATGACGCTGAACCCAATGTGCTTTGTTTTTACCAGCCTCATATGATAGTTTTCACCATGTTTTCTGTTAATTAACAAGACAACCTTTTCTTTGTTACTACTAGTGAATCTGTAATCATTCGAGGCAGACATAAAATATATCACTTCAACCCAATTATCACAGTAACTATTTTAAAAGAAACTAGCTAGATGCCCTTGCATTGCATGGAACATCAAGATGCATTTGTATCAGTAGTTTATCTTGTGAGAGACTAGCAAGTTGCACATGCGTTGCACGGAACATTAAGATGCATTTATATGAGTAGTTTATCTTGTGAGAGAAAAGGATGAACGAGGGAAGGCCATATTTGCAAATGTGGAGCGGGGTGTGGGTATTTTTTGCAAAATTGCCATAGTTTCCTTCCTATCCGTCAGATATAAATCGGATGGCCTATATTGCAGGATGGCAGGCACACCATCATCACCAACTCTGTTTTTTATCTCTACTCCTATAAAAGACTCAGTTGGTGATGATGGTGGGTCCGCCATCTGTCATTTTCTGACCATCAGATTTGCATCTAACGACTATGATGTAAGTCATGGCTTTTTGCAGCAAGACCCCACTTCCCTACTCCAATTTGCAGAAACCCCTTAGTATATTGAAACCAACCACATCCCTCCCCACCTCATCAAAACAGCCACAATGAATATATTTTGAGTGAAACCTAATACGAGTATATTTTTAGAGATATATACACCAAACTAGAGTATTTTTCATTCAAGTTTGTGAACATGTATTATTATATTTTGGATCCGTTGCAATGCGTGGGCACATTGCTAGTAAGAGTACAGAAAAGGATGAACGAGGGAAGGCCTTATTTGCAAACATGGATACAAATCCGACAACTTATATTGCAGGATGGCACGCACACGATCATCACCAACTCTGTTTTCTACTCCCTCCATTCCTAAATATTTATCTTTTTAGAGATTTCAACAAGTGACTACATACAGAGCAAAATGAGTGAATCTACACTCTAAAATATGTCTACATACACATCCGTATGTGGTAGTCCATTTGAAATCTGAAAAAGACAAATATTTAGGACGGATGGAGTATAAGAGTACACATGGAGATATATCTCTAGCATGGTCTACAGCAAAAATGTGCTGGACTAGTTAGCGTCGGATGCTCGCAACGTGATGACCTAAGTTCGAATTCCGTTTTTAACTTTAGATTTTTATATATGTTACTTATTTAATATATACTTCTTTCGCTACAATACTGACTGTGGAACCCACAGAGTACTTAGAATACAAGATTAAGGATGGACTTGTTTCTTTTTAACTTTCTGTACAAAGTTGTAGCCACCCTGCAAGTCATGTGTACACTGTACATGCAATTAACTTTTTATAGAGGGAGAATCATACACGCAATTAACTCAAATGGATTGGATGTGACTCTATTATTTCCAGCATAAGAGACTTGTTTCTTTTTAACTTTCTGTACGAAGCTGTAGCCACCCTGCAAGTCACGTGTACACTGTACATGCAATTAACTTTTTATAGAGGGAGAATCATACACGCAATTAACTCAAATGGATTGGATGTGACTCTATTATTTCCAGCATAAGAGACTTGTTTCTTTTTAACTTTCTGTACAAAGTTGTAGCCACCCTGCAAGTCATGTGTACACTGTACATGCAATTAACTTTTTATAGAGGGAGAATCATACACGCAATTAACTCAAATGGATTGGATGTGACTCTATTATTTCCAGCATAAGAGACTTGTTTCTTTTTAACTTTCTGTACGAAGCTGTAGCCACCCTGCAAGTCACGTGTACACTGTACATGCAATTAACTTTTTATAGAGGGAGAATCATACACGCAATTAACTCAAATGGATTGGATGTGACTCTATTATTTCCAGCATAAGAGCATCTCCAATGGTAGCCGGCAAATTTCCTCCCGCTTCCTTCTGCGGAGGACGACATCAAACGCCAGCAGCATACATTTTCATAACTCTAACCAACCAGATGAAATTCGTGCAAACACGTACTGTTTTCATATAAGCATGCAGGATTTCGTATAAAACGTGATGGATTTCATTACATTTACATGAACTAAGCGGTGCTAATCCGGCTCTCTTGGTATAATTAATAGTCCCTCCATCCGGAAATACTTGTCTTAAAAATGGATGTATCTAGACTTATTTTAGTTATAGATACATCCAATTTATCCATTCTTAGAACAAATATTTCCCGCCAGCCAGAGAGGGAGTACCTAATCTAAATGGCCACCCGCGGATCCCTTTGTCTTCCTCATGTCCAGCAGGCACTTGCGGAGTCGATGAAGGTCCTCGGAAGACACGAAGCAGCAAAGAAACCACCTGAATGCGTAGTCGTCGCCTCGGCGGTGGTCTTCATGGGACCCAAGTGGCGGCGGCCTCCCATGTTCTACTTCTCCTTGATGATGGCGGCGGACACGGAGAAGCTGGCCACCAACTCATCGCTCTCCACACACCCGGCTTCTGTCTCTACTTGCATGGCGTTGCTGCAGGCACGGGAGGCGCGCCCACAGACACGGGAGGCGCAACCACCGTAGACACTGGTGGCGCGGTACGACATGACAGCGATGACGCCCATACCGGGGTGCTCGCTGCTGTACCAGCATGGAGCAACTCGCCACTCCTCATCGAGCTAAACTGGAGCGGCGAGTTGTTGAACCACGCGTTGGATTGGGGCAGCAACTGGCTCCGTCGGGCCAAGCGATGTTGATGAAGCACCGAGCGGCCTCGCCCGTATTCGGAGGGACCGGTGGGCCACCTAGCTGGGTAATATGCTGGAGAACGGCTCCTCGGAAGCCATCGGAAGAGTGGATAAAATGGTGAAGGAGGAGATGGGGGAGCGGCGGAGGGGTGCGATTCTTGCCCGCTCTCTGTCTAGCCTTGTTTAAATATAGGGCGGATGGTAGGAGCTTGGTCGGCGTCTGGCCTCATTTAAACTGAGGGAGGACGGGAGGAGCTCGGCCAGTGTTGCGTTTAATTCCGGCCCGCTCATGAACATACGTGTGGCCGGAGTAGGTTTCTCGGTTTGCATGCGGATTTAATGGAGGGGTTTGATGGAGGCGAGGAGGTGTGTTTAGCCGGGCGTGCAGCGGGCGGCGTAGTACTATTTGATTTGACAGCGGGCGGCGCAGTTCCTGATACGGCTTTAATGCAAACGAGGGAGGGGTAGCGGTTCCTGAAATGTTGAACGACCAATGATGTATCCTCCTTCAATTAGCATCATGCATGCATGAGGGAAGTAATGGGAGGAGGACCGGGAAAAGATGCTGGACGATGTGAATGCAACGTAGTTTGCACTCATATAAAGGCGCCCCTCCATTCCAATGCGTCTACCACATCGTACGCATCTAAGCATTTGCCTAAGTGAAAGTGCGTTAAGTCGACTAGAGGGGGGGGGGGTGAATAGGCGATTTTTATGAATTCTTCACCGAGGAATTTCAGGATGAGGAAATTCCGAAGTGAAGAACTACTTGTAGCGGAATAAGTACTCAGATGTAGACATGACATAACTTATGCATGGACATCATGATGCATAGGAAACCAACACAGAGTACAGAAAGCATAAGCACATGATAAAACAGGATGAAGACAAACAGACCGAAGAAATTGAACTGAGGAAATTGAGAAAGTCTCCAGTCAAGGTCCTCAAACAGATATGAACAGGTACACAACACAGTAATGAGGAAATGGAAGGGTTGAGGAAATAGAACCAGTTAGCTCGGTGAAGACAATGATTTGGTAGACCAGTTACAACTGTTGTGACAGTTGTACGTCTAGTTGGAGCGGCTAGGTATTTAAACCTGAGGACACACAGTCCTCACCGTATTCTCCTTGAATTAAGGTCACATAGACCTCGTCCTATAACTCATGGTAAGTCTTCAGGTGACTTCCAAACCTTCACAAACTCGGTCACTCGGTGAGCCACAATTTCCTCTTGGATGCTGTAGACCATGACGCCTAACCGCCTGGAGGATGCACCGTCCTCAAAGGTAACAAGCGTCGGTTCCACACAGGAACAATCTCTTCAGTGATGCTCAATCACTTTGGGTTTTTAGGTGTTTGGGATTGGGTTTTGGGTTTTACCCCACTTGATGATTTTCGCTCAAATTCCTCGGAGGATGGGATGCTCTCAATGACAAGTGTCAATTTCTCGCGGAGCAGCCAACCAACTAGTGGTTGTAGGGGGCGGCTATTTATAACCTAGGGAGCAGCCCGGCATGATAAGACATAAATGCCCTTCAATGATATGACCGTTAGGTGGATAAGATATTTTGGGATAGCTGGCGCATAGCACATCAACGGTCGGAAATTTGAGGTATCAAATTCCTCAGGGCTATCATGTTACTCACTTGTAGGCAATCTGCACTGGTGAATTCCTAACTCCTTAGTCAGAACAAATTTCTCAGAGAACAGAAGAACTTCGTCTCTGTCACTGAAGAAATTGACTAAACTGTATGAGATTTCCAATGGCTTCACTCGAAGGGATTGGTAGGTGTATGATTTTGAGTTGAGCATCACCTGGAAACTTTTCCTTAGTTTTACCTCGTCTCCCTTTAACAGTACGGTGTTTCCTATGACTCAAGAAAGAGAAAATGAAACTCAGAAATCCAAAGTCTTTAGTTGAAGACATTCATTTTTAGGGGTCGACTTTTTGTGTAAATATCAAACTCCTCATAGACTTATAGACCTGTGTACACTCACAAGCACATTAGTCCCTTAACCTATAAGTCTTCAATACACCAAAATCACTAAGGGGCACTAGATGCACTTACAATCTCCCCCTTTTTGGTGATTGATGACAATATAGGTTAAGTTTTCAACGGGGATAAACATATGAAGTGTAAATACTGATATTGAGGAATTTGATTGCAAGATATAGAAGAAACTCCCCCTGAAGATGTGCATAGTGAGGAATTTGCTTTTGAAGCAATGCACATTTGAATAGTAGAATCATGGAGATCTCCCCCTATATCTTGTAATTCATACACGCATTTAACATATGATATGAAGAATTTGAAATGCATGATGAAATATGGTGATTGATGTAATTCAACATGCGTGCATTATCATACATGAGGAAATAGCATGCAGAAGAACATAAGCAAAGAGTATCAGACCACCATCAGACTTATGTTTACAACTCGATCTAAAAATCTTTAGAAGAACGAGAGTTGTAACTTAGCAAAAAATGCCCATATAAATAGATCCGCTTGAAGACTAACTCAAATTTCTCCCCCTTTATCATCGAATGACCAAAAGGGATGAAATGTGAGGACTAAAGCCCCTGAAGAATATCATCACTGAGTCGGTGGAGGAGCGTTAGCATTGTTGGGGTCGGTTGTTGAAGTAGGGCTTGCCGCAGTGTCGTCCAAATCTTCATGCTCATCCATCTCGCGCGATGAAGAATAAGAGCTGGCCACCAAGTAAGGAACTTTCACCTTCTTGAATTTCTTCGAAGGTGGCTGAGATCAGTCAAAGTCCTGCTTGAAGCCCATCGTCTTGAGGTCATCTTCACCATAGAGATGAGTCAGAACAGCCCAGATGCGATCAAATACTTCATGGAGGTAGTAATGGTTCTTCTTCACTGAATTCTGAGTGATGGTCATGTTCTGAAGAATTGAACCAAACTGACGCTTGACCCATTTATGGTTGCGATCGCACTTCTGGTGAAGACTGAGGAGAAGCTCACGATTAGTCAACACCCTTGGAGCTATGGCTTGAGGAGTTTGCTTTGAAGAATTTGCGGCAGAGTCATGAGTGGCAGAGTCATCATTGGCGGAGTAAGATGCAGCTTTGCGGAACTGACCATCCAATGGACGAATGCCTTCATCAGTAACAGCAGGTGCCTTGCCCTTCTCACCAGATGAGGAAATAGGTTGCTTGAAGGCTTCAATTGGGGGCAAACAACTGACATGATTCTGCAAATCAGCCTTGTAATTGATTGAAGACCTTGATCTAAGGAATCTCATAATCCAAGGAGCGTAAGGCTTCAACTCAAAAGGCGACAATGCAACATTTGCGAGAGTCCTCATGAAGAAATCATGGTAGTTGATGGGGACTCCGTGGATGATATTGAAAAGCAAATTCTTCATGATGCCAACAACCTCTTCTTCATTAGAGTCGTGGCCTTTGATGGGACTCAATGTTTTGGTAAAATGCGATAAATGGTCCAAGGCACATACAACAATTCCTTCACGAGGAATTTTGGTCCTTGGGGCTTGACCAGGCTTCAGCGGTTTCATCAGCACTTGCATGTAGTGATCTGAAAGCTCAGGTTCATGATAGATCAGCTGCGCACCTTCAAGGGGAGGACTGACAGGCAGGGCATGAAGCAATTCAGAGGCCGGTGCTTTGAAGTGAGTGTTATCGGTCATCCAGTCCAACACCCAAGAATTCACATCTTCAACATTTCATGTGATGTGCAGCGTCGCGTAGAACTGAAGAATTAGTTCTTCATTCCAGTCTACGATGTCAGTGCAAAAGTTTAGCAGCCCAGCTTCATGAAGCACACTGAGGACTGGTGCGAAGCAAGGCAGTGATTCCATGTCCACATGAGGAATATGCGCATGATCAAATACTTTGTCCTTATCGAAAAGCAATGAAGAATCGAAGTTGGCTTGGCTTGCGATCTAGAAACGCTTCCTTCTTAGACGAGCAGAGTCATACGGATTGTAATCTGTGAAGAATACATGCTCATGGAAGAAGTCATCAGCCTTGAATTTTTTGCTTCCTAGAGAAGGGATTCTTTGGCTTGGGCTGAGGAGTGTCAGTCTAAGTCATCACATCCTCAGGAATCACATTCTCAGGAACCACATGCTGAGGAATTTCAGTTTCTGCTTCAGTAGCAGCTTGGGTCTTGAATTCTTCATCAACATTGACATCAGCACTAGTGGATGGAATTTCTTTAGGAATGGAAGGAGTGGAGTGACGATCTTCAGAACCCATTTGAACTTCAGTGTGCACTGGGGACTGTGGAATTTGTTGAAGAGGAGTGAAGAGATGAGAGTTGGGGTGCTGACTATCCCAATAGTCATCATTCAGCACTGGAGTGGAGCACCCAATGTACATGTCTTCCTCTTCTTCATTCAATTCCTCAACGCCTGCCTCTTTAGCTGTGAACTAAGGCATATGCGATGAGATGACTGGGGTTGAAGAGATATTCTTCGCTTCAATTTCTTCATCCAACTACTCTGAAGAAGCAGCAGAAGGAATGTCTTCATCAGATCCGCTAGGGATCACATAATCCTCACCAAAGGGAACGCGTTCCTTTGATGGCATGCTTGAAACTGGAACAGCATCAATTGGATTCATAAAAGAGCTTGTCAATTTATTCATCTTCTTCGGTGCTGAAGAATCTAATGAAGCAGATGCTTTCCTTTTCTTCACTGCTGCTCGCTCCGTAGCCTTGGTTTTCTTCGCTTCTGATGCAGAAGGAAGAACTGGACTTGGTGTTGGTGAAGGAGGAGCAGAGGAAATTGGTTCAATAACCTCATGCGCAATTGATGCAGTTTCCCTATCATTATCAGTTTCCTCAGGTGCAGTGACAGATGCTTCAGTTGGCCTGGCTTGTTCCTCAGGCGCAACACTAGTGGTTGCTCTGGCAGTGTCATCAGCGGCTAGAATAGTCATCACCCCTGGTACTAGCAGTTTCATCATCAGCGGTGCTGGCATGTTCCTCAGTGGGATGAGAAAATGCTTCACCCTGAAGATATTCATCATTTGAAGTGAATCCTTTTGCCATCTTGATGAATCTGACCTTGGCTCCTAGCCATTCGGCACGATAAGCATTAAATTCATCACTGAGTGCTTTGATCTTAGCTTGCATGGCCACAAGTTCATCAGTTGTCATTTTGACAACATTCTTCTTCAGAAAACGCTCTTTCTTGTACTAAGCTTTCTTTAGCTACCTGGCCTTCTTGAATTTCTATTTTTTTTCACCAATAAAGGCGATCATCATATGACTTTAGCCAGGAGTGAGCTTGAAGTCAGGCACAGGTGTGTTGGGGTCCTTATGCCAGAGATCAATGAACTCAAGGATCAACTTGGGATCCAGCAGAAGAGGGACTTCACTTCCTTTGGCACTAGCGGCCCTTTGCTGTCTGTCTCTGATGATTTCTTCAAGTTATTCATCATCAACTTCGTCATCAGTGGACGGTACTTGGAAGGCGACCTGCTTCTTATGAGGACTTGGTCTAGTGCCTCGTCCAGCAGTGGCCTCAGTCTTCAACAGAGTGGGGCCTGTTGAGGGTTGCGGAGGAGCTGAAGAACTTGCAGAGGCTCCTGGGGCAATTGAGTTGCCTGTGGTCCTTTGACATGAGGCTAGATGCACAGGTGCTGAGGACTTTGTTGG
This sequence comes from Triticum urartu, assembly GCF_003073215.2. Lineage (NCBI taxonomy): Eukaryota > Viridiplantae > Streptophyta > Magnoliopsida > Poales > Poaceae > Triticum > Triticum urartu. Next base: position 100,803,716 of record NC_053025.1, on the reverse strand, counting down.
AGGAGCTGAGGACTTTGGAACTTGAGGAACTGGGGCAGCTTGAGGAATTTTTGGTGATGCCTTTGAAGAACTGGGCCGTGAGGGCATTGCTGAGGAGCTTGGCCGTGAGGGCATTGCAGAAGAAGCACTGGGCTTATGTGCGGGCTTCTTTGGCATCGCCTTCTTGGGCTTGCTAGTAGAGGCCTCAGTAGTGGCAGCAGAAGCAGTAGAGTCTTCATTTAATTTCTTCACTGCCTCTTTTGCTATCTTGGCCAGTTTAGCTTGACGCTTTGCCCATTCATCAGGATAATCCTCATCGCGCTTGAGGCTTGTGGGATCTGCAATTTGGCCAGGTGCCAATGGAGGTCTTGTACAAGGAAGGTGAAGAGCGAATTTCTTCATGTACTTTGGAGTGACATATCGGTAGCCCCTCCATTCTCTGGCCCATCTCCTCTCAATTTTCTGAATGTGCACTTTGCGCTCATTCTTGTTTTCTTGAGCAGGTGTGCAGTACCCATCATAGATATCTTCAAGGATTTCAAAAGCTGTGTTGACTTCCGGTCTCTTGCTGCCCTTCTGAGGTTTCTTGCCATCTGCCATTTTCTTTAGCTGGGGATTTCGAACTATTGAGTTCTCTGAAGAGGTATGCAGTTTTTCTTTGAGGAACGCTGCAAATGAGTTAAGTTGATGAGAACCTAGTGATTCAGCAGTGGACATGAGTACCTGTGAACAGAGTATAGGTGCGAAGAATTTGGAGAGGTCATATGCATTCTTAGAAGTTTTTGCAAATAAGAACAAGGTTGAGGAATTTGACCAGATGAGTCTTGAGGAATTTCACTAAGAGTTCTTTGTCTTAGGTTCCAGAGTTGTATAGATTGAAAATACACACAATTGACGAATCTTGAAGAAAAACATAGCTTAGGGAAATAGATCAAGAACAGATGTTTGTGTGAGGTGTTTAGAGTGTGAAGATTGAATAATAAACACCTTTTGAAGATTTTGAAGAAATCACTAGAATCAATAAGGGCAGTAAAAGAAGCTTTTAATTACCCTTGACGAAGAACACGACGAACTGGGAATGTAGATTGGAAGTTCATCAGTCTAGATATTCCACGCCCTAACTTGGCAGAGGAAGACAGCTACGGCGGCGGAGGAGTGAAGAAATCCACGGCCGATGCGAGTACGACGGCGATGAGGTCGAGGCAGTGAAGCTCTTCCTCACTGGCGACGATGGAAGTAGCGGTGGCGCTAGGTTTTGAGAGCTCGAGCAAGGGAGTGAGGTCGAGCAGAGTAAAAACAGACTGAGGAAGGGAAGGGGTATATATAGCCACGGTGAAAAATTGCTCGTCCGAAGAAAATGGACGAACTTGCCCCTGACCTTTCTCATCCTTGTGACATGTGTCACCCACGTACAGAGAGGTGGAGATCATGTGAGATCATGGGTGAATAGATAAGTATTATCGTGGGATGTGGAACTGTTTAGGCGGCAACAGCCAAAAATTCAGATTAGAATATTTTGAAGTTTCATTCACAAATTCTTCAGCTGACAAGGACACAGTGAAGATTTTGAACGGGTTTCAAATAGAACACACATGAAGAATTTGTGAATAGACTGGGTTGAGAATAGCATAGAGGGGGAAGGGTCCAATCACATTCACTTAGCAAGAAAATGCAACTTGAAGAAATAGCTATCAGTGAATGCTGTAGAGGACATAAACTCCTATATAATATGTAAAGTCAATGAAGAAAAATGACGGAGAGACTGAAGACATTGAAAAGTTGAAGAAATCAACTGAGGAATTTCAAGACTAAAGAATAACTCAAATTGAAGATTTTCAACTTTTATTGGTGGCGCGACCCACCGTATAAGAATGCTGATTTCAGACGCCGCGTACAATTGTCGTAGGGCGCTGAGAATCAAATTCTTCATTAATTGCTTCACACTTAGAGGGTTAGTCTTCATTGATTGAAGAAAAAATGTTACTTCGTGTGTTGCACATCTAAGTCATCAATTTGCATAAGTGTTATGATGTGTGTCCTTTTCAAAGGACATTCGAAGATTCTAAGATATTTAGCTCACACTGCAACTTGCTAAATCTCTTCTCATCCAAGGGCTTTGTGAAGATATCGACTAGCTGTTCTTCAGTGTTCACAATAGAGTGGCACATTCTTCACATTGATGCCATAGTCCTTGAGAGTTTGCTTCATCCATAGCAATTGAGCACAACACGAACCAGCAGCAATGTACTCAGCTTCAGCAGTAGAAAGTGATACGCAGTTTTGTTTCTTCAAAGACCAACAAACCAACGATCTTCCGAGGAAATGGCATGTGCCCGATGTTGGCTTGCGGTCCACATGATCACTAGCATAGTCAGAATCTGAATATCCAATAAGATCAAAAGCCAAGCCCTTGGGATACCATAATCCAAGTGTTGGAGTGTGAGCTAGATATCGAAGAATATCCTTCACAGCCTTATGGTGTGATTACTTCGGTGTAGCTTGAAAATGGGCACACATGAAAACACTAAGCATAATATCTGGCCTAGATGCACATAAGTACAACAAAGAGCTAATCATGGAACGGTATATACCTTTTGATCGAAGTCAATGCCATTTTCATAAGTGGATAGATGGCCATTTGTGGGCATAGGGATTTTGACGCCTTTGCAATCTTGCATGCTGAATTTCCTCAATACATCCTTGAGGTATTTCTCCTGAGATATGAATGTGTCGTCTCATTGTTGACGAATTTGAAGACCTAAGAAGAATTTCAATTATCCCGTCGTAGACATTTGATATTGTTCACTCACATATAGGAAAATTCATCACTGTAACGTTGGTCAGTACAGCCAAAGATGATATCATCAACATATATTTGGCACACGAATAATTCATCATCATAGGTTTTGGTGAAGAGAGTTGGGTCATGTGAACCAGGTTTGAAGCCTTTCTTCATGAGGAATTCCTTCAAAGTATCATACCACACCCGAGGGGCCTGCTTCAGGCCATAGAGGGCCTTATTGAGTCTGAAGACTTTTCCAGGATGCTTTGGATCCTCAAAACCTAGGGGTTGAGCAACATATACTTCTTCCTCAAGATTACCATTGAGGAATGCACTTTTCACATCCATTTGATATAAGATGATATTATGATGGTTAGCATAAGCAAGTAATATGCGAATAGCCTCAAGTCTAGCAACAGGTGCAAAAGTTTCATCGAAATCAATTCCTTCAACCTGTGTGTAGCCTTGAGCTACCAGTCGTGCCTTATTGCTCATCACAAGGCCATTTTCATCTTGCTTGTCGCGGTAGATCCATTTTGTGCTGATGATATTGTGCTTGCGAGGGTCTAGTCGCTTGACAAGTTCCCAGACATTGTTGAGCTCGAACTGATGTAATTCTTGTTGCATAGCTTGAATCCACTTAGGCTCCAGAAATGCTTCATCTACCTTAGTGGGCTCTGTGATAGAGAGGAAAGCAAAGTTCCCACAAAAGTTAGACAAATGTGAAGCTTTTGAGTGTGTGAGAGGACCTTGCGCTTTGATGTCGTTGATGATTCTCTCAATCTCCACTTCATTAGCAACGCGAGGATGAGCTGGTTGACGATGAGGAATTTGCTCTGCATTTTCTTTAGAGCCATTTTTTTCAGGTGTACCAGCATGATGTGCTTCACATTCTGGAAGGACTTCTTCAGCAGATTCTTCGGTAGGAATGACATCCTTAGTAGCCTTGAACTTAATGGATTCCTCAGGTGGTATTTCATCTAGCACAGGAGGTAGGTGCTCTCTTTGCGAGCCATTAGTTTCATCAAACCGCACATCTACAGTTTCAAGAACCTTGTGGTGATAGGTGTTGAAGACTCTTTAGGTGTGCGAGTCCTTACCATAACCAAGCATAAAATCTTCATGTGCTTTCAGTGCAAATTTAGAATTGTGATGAGGATCTCTAATCCAACATTTAGCACCGAAGACTTTGAAATAGCTCACATTGGCTTTCTTGTCCGTGAGGAATTCATATGAGGTCTTTCTGAAGAATTTGTGAAGATATACCCTATTGATGATGTGGCATGCAGTATCAATTGCCTCAGGCCAGAAGCGAGGAGGCGTCTTGTACTCATCAAGCATAGTGCGAGCCATCTCAACAAGAGTCCTATTCTTGTGCTCCACGATGCCATTCTGCTGAGGAGTATAAGGAGTAGATAACTCATGAGTAATACCAAGTTCATCAAGATAGTCATCAAGACCAGTATTCTTGAACTCAGTTCCATTGCCACTTCTGATGTGCTTGTTCTTCACACCAAAGTTGGTTGAAGCCCTCGAGGAAAATCATTTGAAGACTTCCGACACTTCAGTTTTGTAAGTGATGATATGCACCCATGTATACCGAGAATAGTCATGTACGATGACAAATCCATATAAAGATGCAACATTGGTAAATGTGGTATAATGAGTAGGGCCAAAGAGATCCATGTGAAGCAATTCAAATGGACGAGTGGTAGTCATGATGGTCTTTCAGGGATGCTTGGCCTTGGTCATCTTTCTGGCTTCACAAGCTCCACACAAATGGTCCTTGAGGAATTTGACACCCTGGATGCCGATGACATGCTTCTTCTTCGCGACCGTGTGCAAGTTCCTCATGATAGCATGACCAAGTCGTCGATGCCATAGCGAGCCTTCTGAAGCTTTTGCAAGTAGACATGTGGGAGGTTGTGGTCCTGTAGAGAAATCAACAATATACAAATCTCCTCTCCTAAAGCCTTCGAAGACTTTGGAATTGTTAGCTTCCATGATCACAACAGAATGATACTTGCCAAAGACAACAACCATATCAAGATCACAAATCATTGAGACAGACATGAGGTTGAACCCTAAGGACTCGACAAGCATGACTTTGTCCATGTGTTGATCCTTTGAGATTGCAACCTTACCTAGACCCAATACCTTGCTTTTGCCTTTGTCAGCGTAGGTGATATGCTTCAGATGCGATGGAGATAAAGCAATGTCCATCAATAAGATCCTGTCACCAGTCATGTGATTTGTACATCCACTGTCCAGGACCCACTCAGTGGCTTTGGGTTGATCATCCTTTGCACCTTTTGCCATGAAGCAATAGGTGGGAGCATAGTCATCATCGCCGTCGTCAGTAGTGTTGGGGAGGTCCTTTTCCTCAGAGTTGAAGATGGACTTGCTGACGAACGCAGTAGCGAGGTCTAGGCTCGCCACACCAGAGTCCGACTCCTCAGATGCCTCCACTTCCTCATTTTCCTTAGATTCAGCCTTAGAGTCCATTTCCTTGCCAATAAATGCCCGAGCCTTCTAGGAGCTGCTCTTCTTGTGAGATGAAGACCTTGAAGGTTTTGATGAAGAGGACTTTGAATATTTCTTCTTCTTCTTTGAATCATCAGAACTGTAGTCCCTGTACTTCTTCTTCTTTGATTCCTTTTCCCAATGTGGACAATCTTGTATGTAGTGACCGGGTTTCTTGCATTTGTGGCAATGTCTCTTCTTGTAATCATGGGATGAGGAATCTGATCTTAAGTCATCACTTCTTGAGGGTTTTCCAAAACGACCACGTCTTGAGAACTTCTGGAATTTCCTCATGAGCATTGCTAGCACCTGGCCTAGTTCTTCAGGATCACCAAGGCTGCTACCAGAATCTTTACCTTCAGATTCAGACACTGCCTTGGCCTTCAGAGCTCGTGATCTGCCATAGCTCGATCCATAGAGATCTCTCTTCTCAGCAAGCTGGAACTCATGAGTGTTTAGCCTCTCGAGGATATCAGCGGGATCAAGTGACTTGTAGCCTCCACGTTGTTGTATCAGTGTAAGGGTGTCAAATGAGGAATCAAGCGATCGAAGCAATTTCTTCACCACCTCGTGGTCGGTGATGTCAGAGGCACCAAGTGCTTGAAGCTCATTTGAAATGTTAGTGAGCCAATCGAAGGTTTGCTGAACATTTTCATTGTCGAGTCTTTTGAAGTGGTTTAAGAGATTGCGAAGAACGTCAACTCGAGAGTCACACTGTGTTGAAACTCCTTCATTGACCTTGGACAACCTGTCCCAGATAAGCTTTGCTATCTCCAAAGCACTCACTCTGCCATACTACCCTTTGCTCAGATGGCCACATATGATGTTCTTTGCTTGAGAGTCGAGTTGCTTGAATCTCTTCACATCATCAGCGTTGATGGTAGGAGTGACGGAGGGAACGCCATTTTCCACAACGTACCAGAGATCGTTGTCAATTGCCTCAAGATGCATTCGCATCTTATTCTTCCAGTAGGGGTAGTCCGTCCCATCGAAGGTTGGACACCCACCAGAGACCTTGATCATACCTGCGGTCGACATAACTAAAACTCCAGGTGGTTAAACCAAAATCACACAGAACAAGGGAGTACCTTGCTCTGATACCAATTGAAAGTGCGTTAAGTCGACTAGAGGGGGGGGGGTGAATAGGTGATTTTTATGAATTCTTCACTGAGGAATTTCAGGGTGAGGAAATTCCTAAGCGAAGAACTACTTGTAGCGGAATAAGTACTCAGATGCAGACATGACATAACTTAGGAATGTACATCATGATGAATAGGAAACAAACACATAGTACATAAAGCGTAAGCACAAGATAAAACGGGATGAAGACAAACATATCGAAGAAATTGAACTGAGGAAATTGAGAAAGTCTTCAGTCAAAGTCCTCAAACAGATATAAACATGTACACAACACAGTAATGAGGAAATGGAAGGGTTGAGGAAATAGAACCAGTTAGCTCGGTGAAGACAATGATTTAGTAGACCAGTTCCAACTGTTGTGACAGTTGTACGTCTGGTTGGAGCGGCTAGCTATTTAAACATAAGGACACACAGTCCCGGACACACAGTCCTCACCGTATTCTCCTTGAACTAAGGTCACACAGACCTCGTCCAATCACTCGTGGTAAGTCTTCAGGTGACTTCCAAACCTTCACAAACTCGGTCACTCAGCGATCCACAATCTCCTCTTGGATGCTGTAGACCATGACGCCTAACCGTATGGAGGATGCACAGTCCTCAAAGGTAACAAGCATCGGTTCCACACAGAAACAATCTCTTCAGTGATGCTCAATCACTTTGGGTTTTTAGGTGTTTGGGATTGGGTTTTGGGTTTTTCCTCACTTGATGATTTTTGCTCAAAGTCCTCGGAGGATGGGATGCTCTCAATGACAAGTGTCAGTTTCTCGTGGAGCAGCCAACCAGCTAGTGGTTGTAGGGGGCGGCTATTTATAGCCTAGGGAGCATCCCGACATGATAAGATATAAATGCCCTTCAATGATATGACCGTTAGGTGGATAAGATATTTTGGGACAGCTGGCCCATAGCACAACAATGGTCGGAAATTTGTGGTATCAAATTCCTCAGGGCTATCATGTTCCTCACTTGTAGGCAATCCGCACTGGAAATTCCTAACTCCTCTGTCAGAACAAATTTCTCAGATAACAGAAGAACGTCTTCACTTTCACTGAAGAAATTGACTGAACTGTATGAGATTTCCAATGGCTTCACTCGAAGGGATCGGTAGGTGTAGGATTTTGAGTTGAGCATCACCTGGAAACTTTTCCTTAGTTTACCTCGACCCCCTTTAACAGTACAGTGTTTCCTATGACTCAAGAAAGAGAAAATGAAACTACGAAAACAAAAGTGTTCAGGCTCCATGTTCCTCGCATGAATATCAAGTCATCATGGACACACCAATTTCTTCACTTTCAAAGTCTTCAGAAATCCAAAGTCTTCAGTTGAAGACATTCATTTTTAGGGGTCGACTTTCTCTGTAAATATCAAACTCCTCATAGACTTATAGACCTGTGTACACTCACAAACACATTACTCCCTTAACCTATAAGTGTTTAATACACCAAAATCACTAAGGGGCACTAGATGCACTTACACTAAGCACCTACACTAAGTGCAAAAGTTCTCACTGCAGACCCATGGCGGCGATGCGCGCGAGTGGCAAGAGGCTGTGCTAGATGGTCCATGATGTCGGCGTACGACATGGCACTGAGGATCGTCTCCAGACGGTGTTCATGACCGGCTGGTGGATGGCCGCCGTCGATGCCAACTATGACTCTCAGTTGGACCAGATGATCGTTGCCACCACCAACAAGTTCACTGTCCTCAAGAAGCTCGGGGACGACATTGTCGTACTCCTCCAGCCCGCACGCCTGGGCTCCTCATTGCCTACCACTCTAATCAGCCTCCATGGCCGGAAGCTCTTTCAAGCACTGGTGGCCCTACGACTGTCTACCTGGAGGTTGCGCTCGCCGCGAGGCGCCTCGCCCTACGAGAATTCGTCGACCTACACATGCACATGTACGAGCAAATCGTGTACATAGGTATCTACAAGGCCATTGAGGACGCTACGATGTTGGCCTTCCTCAACCGGCTGGCTTGGATGCCTTTGCTGAGAAGCACCTTGACCTCGCCACAAAAGCCGCCACTCCTTAGCCGCCAGTCGGTGGCCCGACGCACTAAGTTGAGGAGGAGGAGGTCATACGTTGATGGATGCATCTTTCTTCTTGCCTCCTGTAACCACCACTGCGATCGCATCATCGTGGACTTAATTTTTATTGTGCTATTGCATTCCCATTCCGGACAATACCGACATGTGCGATCCCTTTGCTTAATTTTATGCATCACTATAACTAGTACTCCATCTGTCAATTTATAAGTTGTGCTTACCTTTTCCATCAACTTCGTGCAATGCACGGGAATCTTGCTAGAAACACTAGAACATGTAGGACCGCATGTGACCAAACTGACGATGCGCCAAACAAGCTACTACTTTGGATCCGTCGCAACGCACGGGCACATTGCCAATAAAAGGAAAAGTCATGCTGCATTCGCGTCTCACCCCCACACGCCCGGGAATCGGGAGTACTCCACGACCCATCCGGCACGCCACATATCTAGGGAAGGCGTGTTGCCTAGCATTTTCATTTTCATGTGGGACCACCGTTGAGCAAACCGACTATTGGCAAACCACACCCCGCCTGCCACCGGGTTGGAAAACATAAACGAGGAGAAGATCTAGCTGTAGCACGAAAGCCAAGAAATTTTGTGTCTGGTGGGGCTCGTTGATAGAGTGTTAATTATTTATAACTAGCAAGATTCCCATGCATTGTACGGAAAATCAATATGTATTTGCACGAGTAGTTCATGTTGTGGGAGAAAAGGATGAACAAGAGAAGGCCTTATTTGCAAATGTGGAGAGGGGTGTGGGTATCTTTTTGCAAAATTGCCATAGTTTCCTTCCTATCCGTCAGATATAAATCGGACGGCCTATATTGCAGGATGGTAGGCACACCATCATCACCAACTCTGTTTTTATAAGAGTATAGATATAGATATAGATATAGATATGGATATATATATATATATATATAGATATAGAGAGTAGAGATTTGGGTGCAATGCACGTATACCTTACTAGTTGGTTACCAAATCTCATCCGGGTTTGGCACGAGCTCGTACTGCGGGAGCACCACAAGGCCTAGCATAGGATTTACATTTCCCTCTCGGGGCCCACGGGACCGAGCTTCAGCGGCTTACTACACTGGCCTATGAGTCAATGATATGCGGACCTTAAATGCAGCTGGCCACATGTCATTCTCATGGTGGTGGCATGGTTCGCGACTGACTCATTTGAGATGAACCGGCCGGTGGTGGCGTGGCCGTGGATGGCCACACCGGCGGGTACTACCTGTAGTACAGAAGTACTCCACCTGAGGATTGATGCCCGGGATGAAATGTGTCACAGCCGCTGGATGAAAATTCGATGGTGCGGTAGTACGGATCAGAGCACAGGATCGGAGCAGGCAAACCGCGTCCACTCGGGTGTGGCTGTGGTAGAAAGTTGATGGTTGCCGCAGTTCAGCTGGCCCACATGTCATGCACACATAGGCAGAGGAGCGGTGGGGTAGAGAGGGATGAGGCGCACGTCGGGGGACGTCGTGCCGTGGGTTGCAGCAGCGTTGTGGGAATCGCGTGTGGGTGTGGCAGTGGTAGAAAGAAGAAACGTGATGGTCGCCGTGGTTCGACTTCCATGGACAAGCTGTCATGTCTGCTAACACATGCATTGCATACCGCACTCTAGAAGGAGTAGTAGTAGAGAAAACTTGTTCCAAAGATACCATTTTTCAATAAAATTCTCGAGATATCATTAGTTTTTACACATGGGATTACTCCTGCAAGGGTCAATCACAACAGGTGTTTTGTAAAAAAATGCATCTTGATGTTCCCTGCAATGCACGGGCATCTTGCTAGTTATAAAAGAATCCCACACGGGCATCTTGCCGCAGGGTGTGCCACCGACCCAAACTCAATTTTTTTTCAGACGCTTAGGTGCACCGGGTGCCATGCCATGCTAGAAAATGTAAAAAAATAGCTCCATTTTTTTAAAACCTGTTATCTTCAAACCATCAAAACAACTCGAGGAATATATTTTGAGTGAAGCATGATTTACTTTTACTGATATATGTATATCAAAACTAGAATGTTTATATTTCAAGCCCGTGAACAAGTATTATTCTACTACTTTGGATCCATTGCAATGCACGGTCCAGCACATTGGTAGTAGTAGTCTCTATCTCTATCTCTACTCTACTCTTTTAAAAAAAACAGAGCTGTTGATGATGGTGTGTCTGCCATCCTGCAGTATATGCCGTCCGATTTATATCTGACGGATAGGAAGGAAACTATGAGAATTTTGTAAAAAAATACCCACACCCCTCTTATACTAGAAATATGATCGTGCGTTGCACGGAAAATCAAGATGCATTTGTATGACTAGTTTATCTTGTGGGAGAAAAAGATGAATGAGGGAAGGCCTTATTTGGAAATGTGGAGAGGGTGTGGGTATCTTTTTGCAAAATTGCCATAGTTTCCTTCCTATCCGTCGGATATAAATCAGATGGCCTATATTGCAGGATGGCAGGCACACCATCATCACCAACTCTGCTTATTATAAAAAGCAGAGTTGGTGATGATGGTGTGCCTGCCGTCTTGCAATATAGGTCGTCCGATCTATATCTAACGGATAGAAGGAAAGTATGACAATTTACCCGCACTCCTCTCCCCATTTGCAGATAAGGCCTTCCCTCATTCATCCTTTTCTCCCACAAGATCTTGATGTTCTGTGCAACGCACTGGCATCTTGCTAGTATCTACTCTTAGAAAAAACAGAGTTGGTGATGATGGTGTGCCTGCCAAATTGCAATATAGGCCGTCCGATTTATATCTGATGGATAGGAAGAAAACTGTGGCAATTTTGCAAAAAGAAACCTACACCCCTATCCACTTTTGCAAATAAGGCCTTCCCTCGTTCATCCTTTTCTCTCACAAGATAAACTACTCATACAAATGCATCTTGATGTTCCGTGCAACGCACGAGGATGTTTCCTTGGGGGTCTCTCCAGCGCGGCGTGGCCGTAGTTGCAAGTTGACGCCAACATTGAGGGGCACTCGGATTTTGTCCGATGAGCAGGTAAGATGAGTTTGATCACGTAGTAAATGCATTCTAAAGACTACTTCCATGTCCATTTCCTAATTCTCCCCCTGCCAATTGTTTCACAGGTTAGGCTCAGTGCGAGTGGAGATTGGCTTACATATGTATGAGGGGATACCAACATCAATTTGCACAACATTTACAACGGTGACACCGTTCCCGTAGAACCTTTGCCCAACATTGGGATCAACCATGCAACATGCCACCTCCTAAATTGGTACGATGGAACCACGGTGAGATTGAAGAAGATAGCACGAACCTTGCACATGGTGGTCAAAGGTGGACGATGCTGTCTGTGGCCGATTTGTTATTGTACGAGTAAGAAGACGCCGTGCTCCTTTCTAACCGCATCTTCGCGGTGAAAAACTAGGGGACTTGTTTCGTATGGGACACATCCTACGGGATACTACCTCTCTCCCAATTTATTTGTTTTGAATTTTTTCGTTTTATAAGTTTCAAATTCAAATTTAGAGCTCCCCATCACATGTTGAGAATACAATGTCCATTAAATTGTTGCGTGCATGTATAGTAAAGAAACAAATCTCAAGTTTGCCATGAGTTCGTGCAGCAGTAGCACCCCAAGGCCAGGCGCAGGAGTTACATTTACCTCTCGGGGCCCTCGGGTCTGAGCTTCAGCGCCTTACGACACCTGCCTTTGAGTCAATAACATGTGGACCCGATAGGTGGCTGGTCCACATGTAATGCTCTCGAAGGCAGAGGGGCAGTGGGGCCGAGAGGGGTGAGCCGCAGGTCGGGGGATGTGTGGTGTCATGGGTTCAAGTGGCATCATGGGAATCGCCTGTGGCTGTGGTAGAAACTTGAAGCTCGCCGCATTTCAGTTGGCCCACATGTCATGCACAGAAAGGCAGAGGGGCGGTGCGGCCAAGAGGGGTGAGGCGCATGTCGGGGGACGTGGTGCCGTGGGTTGGAGTGGCGTCGTGGGAATCGCGAGTGGCAGTGGATGAAACGTGATGGTCGCCATAGTTGAACTTCCATGGACAAGCTGTCATGTCTACAGACACATGCATTGCATACCGATCACTGGAAGGAGTAGTAGAGAAAGCTAGGCGGATAAATAGTTCCTTAGAGTCAAGCAGACCCACTCTACTACTTGTTCCAAAGACATGCACACCATTGAAATAGTCCATCTATATCAATATACACAGAGAGGGAATAATTTTTTTACAACAGAGGAAATAGTTCATCCATCCATAATGCCCTGCTGCTGGTGCAACATCTTCTTGTTCTTCTTCTTCTTCTCATTTTCTGTGGGATACGACTTCGCAAAAAGCTCTCTAGACCTTGCAGCTTTCTCGAAACTCACACAGGCATCGAGGGCAGCATATTTTATCTGCTCGTACGTTAAGGGATAATTCTCCCATCCAGACAACCTTAATGCCAATGTCTCGTCACCCTTTTGAAGATTTGTTCCGAGCTCAAAATTTTCTATGTCGAATAGGGATGGTGTCGGTTTATCACAATCTTCTAAAAGAATTTTTATTTTGGTTTGTACGTTAGCGATGCTTTTCAAATCAAGGTTGTACAACTCCAACTTCTGTTTGTCCCCTACGATGGCTGCCCCACAGAAGTATATGTCCTCCCGAGACAAGAAACCGTGAAGCTCACCTAGTATGGAGGGCGCGTGTATGATGTGGTACACCAAAACATCATCTTCAAGGCACAACTGAAGGACGGTGGCACGTTGGATCTTCCCAGTGGCACGCTCTGTGTACTCTGCATCGAGACCGATGACCTTCATCTCCACCTTTTGGAGGGAGTTGGATACATTGTTGATACACTTCCGAACAACCCTTGGGTGGTCAGTGACTGTGGCAACTATGCTCAACGAGCCTTCGACGAGGACATGTTGGATGCTAAAAACCCGCCTCTCGATCTCTTTCGCCATTTGGAACCGCTGGACCGGAGGGCTATGGTTTTGAGAATTAGGATTAGATGGCTAGTCTAACTAAAGAAGATGATTATTTATAGGGGCTTCAGAATTACTCTAGGAGGATGTGAAGAGGTTAAAACAATGTGAATGTAGTGTGGTTTGCATGCAAGTGAAGATGAAGGAGTAGTGAAGAAGCCGAGGAAAATCGGTTCCCGATGGAGAAGTAAATGGGAGAAGTGGCCTACAGGCAGTTGATTAGACGGCTAGGTAGACTAGACGAAAAGGCTGCGCAGGTAGACTGAGGAGTGGGACCTGTCCCTGTACGTGCCCATCCTTCTAGCGCTACATGTGTCACTGGCTAGTTGAGGTCACTCTTTCGAATCACCGTGGCGAGACATTTTATGATTCCTTTTTATTTCTGCACCCCTCCTGATAGGTGGGACCTATGCAAGCAGATAAAAGTCCTTCTTCGCGCTTCCGCATGCACAAGAATTTTTTTCTGCTCGCAATATGGATGATACCTGGAGGATGAAGTGAACCCGGAGGCATGCTAGCACGGGAGTACTCCCTCCTTTTCGGTTTATAAGGCTTATCTCAACTTTTTTGTTTTCCAATTTAAAGGGCTCATCTCCATCTCATTTTTAGTTTCCAATGCGCATTAAATCTTTGCATGCAAGAATTAAAAAGGAACACAACAATGCATGCAATGTTCCTACTCATCTAGTGGCCAAGCATGCATGCACTTTAATTAATCCAAATTAATGCATGAGTTCAATTGGGGTAGTTTTGTAAAGTACGAGATACATTCCTCCACTCACAAAATGCCTTGGTTGATGAGATTTGAGCCCTATAAACCGGAAGGGAGGGAGTACTACTCATGTTCCTACTACTCCTACTACTAGTAGTAATACAACTATGGTACACTTGGTGGTCAAAATACTACTGTATTATTCATCCGGTCCTCACAGTGAAGTGACAAGACCCTGCGCCCGAGGTGACACCAGTCCAGGCGGCGTGTCCGGGTTACCAAAGTCAGCCTCACCTTGTGCACTATGCAGTCACTATCACCATTGCTGTATAGCATGCCTTGCCTCATCTCCCTCTCCCTAGCACCACTCCATCTCCATCACCGTCTTGCCGGAGATCTTGAGGTCACTCTTCATTTTCACACAAAAAAGAGGTCACTCTTCATCATCTCACTGTGCCCCCACGTACCCTCGCCTCGTTCGCCTCCCCCAGTACCACTATTCCCTCGCTATCCGCTCCAGCACCGAGAGCCTTCTCCCCGTAAATCAAGCCCCCCAAAACCCCACCTTCCAAACTCCACCATGGCCGAATGCGAACCGCGCAACATCCATATGAGTCGCGATTGGAGCAATATCCCCAGTGACATCCTCGTCCTCTCTTGTTCGTGTATGGATTTGTTGAGCGCCCTGCGGTTGGCTGCATGCTCGAGGGGCATGCACACGGCCATCGTCAAAGCGAGACCTAAGCTTTTCAAGACACCCTTCTTACTGCTATCTGGTCTTGCAAGATTTGTTCACCATGATACGGAGGCGTACATGATGCCCCTCAACTTCAATCCAACCTCCATTAGCCGAAACTTCTTTGCAGGTATGTAGTGGGTCGCCGTACATCATTTCCCTCGACTTCGATCCGATCACCATCACCCAAAACTTCTTGTAGGTATGTAATGGGTCGGCATGAACTCCCACTGGATGGCTGCCGTCAGAGAAGACGGGAAAACGTTGGTGCTCGTGAACTTCCAGAGCTCACATGAGATTATCCTTCCTCCGTTGGATGATATAGAGTTTTACCGTCGCGGTCCAATTCATGTAGATTACGTCGTCAGTTGGAAGCACCTTGTTTTGCAGAAGATTGTAATCTGCCAAGTGCCCACACGACATGCGGATTACGCATAATTCAAGTTAATTGCCTTTTTGACAAGGGACTCGCCTATCTTTCCACTGGTGCCTTCTTTAGCTGGAGACAACTCAGCTCACAATGGATCATCGTCAAAGCTGATACACACTTCTGTGATGCTATTGAACACAATGGCATCATCTATGCGATCCAAAAAGTAGATGGCACCACGTATTGCTGGGACATCGCGTGTAAGTTGTTTCCGTCTGATGTTAATCTATAAACATGCATCACACTGTAGGTTTCATATAACCAAACATTAGGGAAGTAAATGTGCATATGGAGAACTCTATATTTTGAAGTAGTGAAATCCTGTAATACTTACCATGTATACATACCTATGTTCGACCTTCAACAATCAATGGCTAGAATAATATGCTCACAAAAATTTTGCCCACAGAACATGAGTATATAACAATGCATGGTCTGTTTGTTTCCTTGAAGAATTTGTTTGTGAGGACAGAACATGATTACATAACATGCATGGCATGGTAGTTTCCTGTGAAGAATGAATTGTGAGATAACATGAGTATAACCATGCTTGGCAGTTCTATATTTTCGAACCCAGTATACACTTCCCTGTATTTTCCTCCTAGTTCCAATAGGGACATATAATGATGTTTCTTGCATTATCCTACTCATACTCTGAACAATGTTGATCTTACATTAAGAATGCTTGTCCTTTTTGATATGATGCAGTGTCCCTACAGTTACTGCCCTTTGTAATCACACCACCTTTGCAAAAAACAGGGAAGCACAACTGGTTCCTCGCTCGATCAGATGACGGCAAAAGACTGATGATCATTCGGACACATGAGCCGGAAAAGTTATATTGCAAAAACCCCATTGTATGCAAGCACCGTGAAATACGTGAGTATCCGGACAGTGTCTGTTACGTCTATGAGCAGGATACCAGCTTGTTGGGGCCTTCAGGATTTTTGAGTTGGAGGCGGGTAAACAACCTTGGTTCACACTCTCTGTTTCTTGGACTCAATTATCCGATTAACCAGGAGATCGCCATTGGCAAGTTCCTTTATGGTAGAGAGGCTCTGTTTCTATGGAAACCTGTGTCTACATGGAAATCCCTAGGAGTTCGGGAGCAAACTCCCCTGATTGTCAATGATACAGCCTGCAGCCAAAAGAAGGTGAGAATGGAAAAGGCATCTCGATTAACTTTGATCCTTGGATGTGTCGATTCTGACAGGCAGTGATGTGGTTCAAGACTTCAGGTTGATAGGTAATTGGGCTGTTGCGTCGAAAGGGTGGAGTACTAGTATCTCTGGATCACTGATGGCTGAATCGAGGCTGCAAATTATGTGGTGTTGGATCATCCCTCTTCGAATGACTTGTTATCTTTGCTACTTGTTCTGGATTGGTAGTTCTCTCTTTTGTTATGCATATTCCTTGTCATTTGGTCATCCTCGTCTATGTCACTCCTACTATGTAATAGTTGCCTCTATTTAGAATGTCATTCTCGTCTGGATCACGAGAGTCTGAGCGCTGCAGATGGGTCCGTTTTGGTGGTGTAGCAAGACTTCTTATGAACTATCATGTCTTTCTATTTATGTCAGTATTACTCACTAGTTAGTGTTTGAATGTTGTATATATCGTTGTTTCGAACATTTTATTGTCTCGAACTGCTGGTGGGCTAAATGAGGGCATCACCATTCTCCAGTGTTCAGAGTATATCTCCTTCTTTCAAGGTATAATTTGAGCTCAGTGTCTTTTTGATGATGTACACTTGTTTGGGCCAGTGAGGTGTCGTTGAATATGGGCTGAGTAGTAACGCAATGCCAAATAGGTCAATTATGACTCTCAGGCCGGGCTCTCAAAAGTCCTAAAAAAGGCCAGACTCTCAAAAAAGAAAGAATAGGGACTCTTAGGCCGACATGTGGGTGCCACCGGTGTTTTCGTGCGCTTGCGCGCCGAGAGCAATTTGCGCGTGTTCGAAATTCATGCTACCTTTTCATCCCCAATCTCCCGCCCCTCCCCCCCCTCTGGAATCTCGATTCCTACTCCAGTTCCCCTAAATCCCCCTCCTGTACTCCCTGTACTCAAGCACACTATCATGTCACCGATCAACGCGGATCTCCGAGCCGGAGATCCTGAGGTCCATCCTGCCTCCGGTGCTATGTGCTGTCGCTCAACAGTGGCATGGCGGCGCTTGACGACCAGTTTGCCGACAAAGTGCTGATGGTAACCATCAACGGTGACCGGCCTCCCGTCTTGCCGGACGACCTTGTCAAAGCTCTTGCATTGTGCACGGCATCCAAATAAGTGACTTGCTCATCGAAGTCTGTCCGCCACCGGCTGATTTCTTCGTCAGGTTCCGGACAACTTTCGACTATAGTCATGTGTTCGAATCTTCCTGGCATTTGTTCTGCGATGGCGCGCTGGTGAGCTTTGATCGGTGGCACCCATTATGGGTCTCAGTACCCTCTGAGCTTGCGTTTTTAACAAAGCTTACCTTCCACAGCATGCCTCAACGTGCTTGGAACAGCGAGTCCATGAATGAGCTTATCAATGACCTTGGAGGTGAGCTCGTAAGTATGTTTGTTCCTCCAGACAGCTGGGCTCTGATGGTTATGGCATGGATGAAGAAGCTGTCCACCATACCGAAGGTGATTGGTGTTGAGATACCGGTGCAGGAACCGGGGTTGTACTATTCGTCGCCACCAAGGCCGCCATGGACCATGTTAGGGATGTACCTGTACCGAGTGTTCGTGCATGTCGAAGAAGTGGTCAATCCATCAATCAAATTCCTGCCGCTGCCGCTGCTGCCCAGGTCCGTCGACGATGTCCATTGCAGGAGTCAATGTCGGACTTTCCACATGTTACTCGGAATGATGGATGGCACAGGGCCTACTCCATCGCGTGGTAGAGGCCACTGCTTCTTTGGGAGAAGATGGAGGGATGGTTGCCTGGATGTGCTCTAATTTGAGGTAACAACTGAATCTTGTCAGATACTATACTACTTAAATCCAAGCTATGGATGTGAAGCACTGATGTGCCAGTACATTTGATTGTGACCGGTTCTATTTTTTTACCTGAACTTTTTTTAGAAAGGGTTGTACGTCAACTTAATGTTCTAGCAGAACTTATATATTGGGTTGTCTGTCTGTTTTATTTGCACAACATTCAAGATATTTCCCCATCATTGATAAAGATGATGACCCGTTATGTATGAGTTTGTTGGTTTCAACATAGCCCTACCCGTAGCGATCCACTGCTTCCACACTGATTGTGCCGCCTGTGTGAAATTTTTGTATGCAAGTTCAGTGTGCTATGATGTTCTATATGATTGTGTCAACTATATAAGTTTTTACTGAGCATCATCAATGCATATGGCTGAAAGATGTATTTACGAGCATCGAAAGATGGGTCTCTGTCTCTCTCTCTCTTTGTCTCTTTCTCTCTCTCTCTCACACACACACACAAACACACACCCACACACAAGTGGGACCCGTTGAATTATTTCTTTGCTCGTGACAACTTTTAATTAGGTACCACTGTACTCTAACTTTTTTCTTAAGTTATTGATTGAGCTCAATGACTTCAAAAAGTTGTACAGAAGCCTTGTTTGGGCCTTTCCGACGTCGCTGAATGTGGGCTGAGTAGCCATGTAAGGTTGTACTGTACTACACATGCCTTTTTTCAACATCAGCAATGCAACTGGGCCGGCAGTTGTACACAATCCGTGTGAACTTGCTATTCTCCACCCCGCTAGGCTGCAAATCTTTCCTAGGAGGGATGCATTAGGCTTAACAAGAAAATGGGCTTTAAAAATAATAAATGGGATGTAATTATAAAAACTGGGCAGTAACTATAAAAAATGCACCAAACACGTAATTAGTTTATAAAATATTACTTTTGGATTTTGAAAATTTTAATTTCATTATTTATTGCAGGCGCAATGTTTCGTTGGATTTTTACGTAATACAAATTTATATTGAAATTGTATTTAATCTGACTAGAAATTTCGGGATAAAAATATTTCGGATCCCATTAAAATGTGGGAAATTTTATTGAATTCATTTTTGAACGGTTGGTTGAAATTATTAATCATTGTCCTAGCTAGAAAATGGGCTGTACTTTTAACAAACTGTAATTGGGTTGTAGTAAATTCCATTAGAATTCAAAAATGGGTTGTACATTCTTACAAATCGCAAATGGGCTGTAAGTTCTCTACCACACACTTGTGGGATTACTAAGTTGATGCGTCCGCTAAAAAAAGTAAGTTGACGCATATGCAAGGCTTTGTCAACTTATAGTCAACACACGGTTCTAGCAGTAGTGTCCGTTGGATGTCCATCGAAAGGATGTCGTGCTTCTTCTTTAATCTCGGATATTCTAGCTTCAATTGCCCAAAAAATGATTCATCCCCCTGTCATCTGGGGCGCACCATTTCGAAGGCTGACCTGTGGGTCTACTAAGTTTACGCGTACAAAGGGCTTTGTCAACTAAGTTGATATAAACGATTCTAGCTGCAGTGACCGTATGATGTCCGTCCAACAACCGTCGTGATTCCTCAACCTCTGGTCTTCTTGCTCTAGTGGCCCAAAGTAGCGCTGGTCGTGCCACCTGCTCCTACCTCCCGTGGCCGGCTATGCTGCCGCGGAGGCCTCACCGCCCCTAGTAGTCCCACCGCTGGCTAGGACCTATGGTGATGGCAGCCTCATACCACAGCCGAACCAGTAAACCCTCGTACTCCTCTCCGCGTGGGCATCCACTGCCGTGTCTTCCTCGGCTCCACGCCATCCCCTTCCTAGGCCTCGTCATCGTCCACCGCCTTGGTGCTCTTGGCATGGCGTGGTCAATGTGGTCAATGAACGACTTCCATCGGAAGAGTACTGTATGTGGAGAGGCTGGCAGCTGGGTCCACGACTACAGCAAAGAAGTGCCTCCTTATTACGCGCAAAATAATTATTCGTCCACCTGACAATAGGGACCCACCGGACGGGCCACTATATTTCACGAAAAAACATTTCCCCCCTGACTGCTGGGACCCACCAGCAACATCTTTGCACGCAAGGAAGTGCCTCCTTATTACGCACAAAAAATGAATACTCCCCTGCAAGCTTGGACCCAGCATAGTGGGAGGCTGACATGTGGGCCTACTAAGTTAACGGGCACCGAGGGCTTTGTCAACTTAGTCAATATGAACGATTCTAGCTCTAGTGACCGTACGATGTCCATCCAACGGCCGTAGTGCTTCTTCAACCTCTGGTCTTCTTGCTCCAGCCGCCCAAACAAGCGCCGACTATGTCGCCTGCTGCCTCCCGTGTCCGGCTGTGCTACCACCGCTGGCCATGCCATCCCTCTATACTCACCCACACCTCCTGTTATTCTCTGGCGACGACAGCCTCACACCGCAGCCGAAGCAGTCAACCCATGTACTCCCCTCCGCGTGGGCATCCACTTCCGTGTCTTCCCTGGCTCTGCGTCGTCCCCTTCCTAGGACTCGCCGTCATCCACCGCCCTGGTGCTCTCGGCACGGCGTGGTCAACATGGTCAAGGAATGACTTGCATCGGAAGAGTACTGTACGTGAAGAGGTTGACAGCTAGGTCCACGACAGCAGAAAGGAAGTGCCTCCTTATTACACGGAAGATAATTATTCCTCGACCTGACAGCAGGGACCCACCGGACGGGCCATCAAATTTCGCGAAAAAAAACATTTTCCCCTGACTGCTGGGACCCACCAGCAACATGTTCGCATGCAAGGACGTGCGTCCATATTACGGGCAAAAATATGATTCGCCCCACTGACTGCTGGGAACCACCAGCTACATCTTCACAGACAAGGAAGTGCCTGACAGTCGGAACCCACCTGGTTGAAGCGTACGTAGCGTTGTCATTCTGGTCACGAACGTGTATGTACATACGATTGGTCTGTCTACAGGCCGCAACAATGAACCGTGGTCGTGTAAGGAAGGGCACGTGTCATAGTAGAGGCGCGCACGTAGCATGTACACGTACGTACAATGACTAGGGTGCAAGAAAGTAAATACGGCCACGTAAGTACATACGGGCGGGGTCTCGAACACCTACTCATGCATACGTATGGCCAGGGCTCCTGTACATGGCTGGGTCGGAACAGAGAAACTGCGTCGTCATCGTGTTCATGGGGAGGCAACGGAATGCGTCGTGTTCATCAGGAGGCAACGGAACGGGTGCTGTTCATCGGGAGGCAACCGGCTTGGACAGAACAACCGATGGAAATGAGGCCTGGCGTACCGTAGAATGGAGGAAACGACCTTGTGTTCGACCGGCCACAGTCGAAACGGGATCCTGTTCATCGGGAGGTGTCTAGCGGACCGCAAAACGGAGGAAACGGACCTCCTATGATGGAAACGAGGTCCTGTTGACCGGGAGGGGTGTGGCAGACCGCAAAACGGAGGAAACGGGCTTGTGTTGGAGCACTACGATCGAAACGGGGTCCTATTCATCGCGAGGGGTGTGGCGTACTACAAAGCGGGACTCCACGGGATACTGTTCGTCTCCACCATCGACCTCCTCCAGCCTCCATGGGCTACTGTTCATCCACCGTCGACCTCCTCCAACCTCCACCTGCGACTGTTCATCCAGCCTCCACCGCATGCTCCTCCACCGGCTACTGTTCAACCAGCCCTCTCCACAGGGTCATGTTCAACCACCCCTCCATGGGCTACTGTTCATCCATCCCTCCACCAGCTACTGTTCAACCAGCCCTCCACAGGGTCATGTTCATCCAGCCCTCCACGGGGTCCTGTTCATCCACCCCTCCATGGGGTCCTGTTCATCCACCGGCACGATCGATCGGGGTACTGTTCGTCCAGCGGCAATGACCTCTACTACCATGGGGTCCTGTTCATCCAACCCCCCACCGGGAACTATTCATCCAAACCCCCCAAGAACGCTCACTGTTCATCCAGACGCAACATTGATCAGCTTCAATTAGCAGCAGTAGCGAAGGAATCACTCGGGTTCACTTAACAGTAAGGGATCAATCGCTCGGGTTCAGTAACGTAGCTAGTGCAATCGCTCGGGAGGGTGGGACAAAAGATGGCATGCAAGTTCTTTCCATAAGCACGTATGACTATTTACGGAATACATGCCTACATTATATTGATGAACTGGAGCTAGTGCCGTATCGCCCTAGGTTATATCTGTCTCATGATGAATATCATCCAACAAGTCACTGATCCAATGCCTACGAATTTATCCTATATTGTTCTTGCTAAGTTACTACTGCAGTTGTTACTATTGCACTTGCTACAAAACTACCGCTATCACTGTTACCGTTACCATTGCTACCATCACTACTATCAAAACTATCATATTACTTTGCTACTGATCATGTTGCTGCAGATAATTAATCTCCAGGTATGGTTGAATTGACAACTCAGCTGCTAATACCTTCAAATATTCTTTGGTTCCTCTTGTGTTGAATCTATAAATTTGGGTTGAATACTCTACCCTCGAAAACTGTTGCGATCCCCTATACTTGTGGGTTATCAAGAAATTTTTCTGGCACCATTTCTGGGAAGGATATCTATATTTGTTGAGTCACTTGGGATTATTATCTTATTATCACTATGAAGAATCTAAAGGATGTTACGACTAAGATTTTCCCCTCAAAGACGAGGGGAGGTAAGGAACTGCCATCCAGTTCTACTTTAGATTCATCTTCTGTTGTAAGTAAACTTGCACCACCACCACATACTATCAATCCTGATATGTTGCAAGTTGTTGATGATGCTACTTCTGCTATGAATGATAATTATGATGATGCTAGTACCTTGCTTGATAATGATGATGTGCCACTTGGTGAATTTCTTGGTGAACAAATTGCTAGAGTAATACAACATGATGTTGTTGAATCTGATGATGAGCTTGAAACTGAATCTCCTGAAACACCTGCTAGAACTAGCCTTCCTAGATATGAATTGCCTAAGGTACCAGAAGGTTTTGTTATGAATGAGGAAACAACTAGAGATATTCTTGCTTGCAGAGAGATAGAGATAATCTAGAGAAATTATTATGCAAGTATAAAGAAAAATCTCTGAATGCTAGAATGAAATGTGATCCTAAGTTTGCTACTTCACTTATCTTTATTGTTGATAAGGATTATGAATTCTCTGTCGACCCAGAGTTAATTACTATGGTTGGATCTGATCCTTTCCATGGTTATGAAACTGAAACTGTTGTGGCACATCTTACTAAGTTGAATGACACAACCACCCTTTTTACTCATGATGAGAAAACTCACTATTCCTTTATTCTCAAATTATTTTCTTTCTCATTAAAGGGTGATGCTAAAGCTTGGTACAATACTCTTGCTCCTAGTTGTGTACGTAGTCCCCAGGATATGATTTATTAATTTTCTAAAAAATATTTCCCTGCTCATAAGAAATAAGCTGCTTTATAGGAAATATTCAACTTTGTTCAAATTAAAGAAGAGAGTCTCCCACAAGCTAGGGGGAGGCTTTGCCAGTTACTTATTGCTTTTCCTGATCATCCTCTTAGGAAAAATGAAATACTTGATATCATCTATAATGCACTAACCGATGCTTCTAGGGATTTCCTAGATAGTTGTGCTGGTTGTGTTTTCAGGGAATGAACTGTTGGGCAAGCTGAAGAATTATTGAATAATATATCGAAAGATTATGATGATTGGATTCTTCTTGAACCACCGCCTAAACCCACTTCGAAGAAGTGGGGTGGTATATTATATCTCAGTCCTGAAGATATGCAAGAGACAAAGAAATCTATGAAGGAAAAAGGTATTAAGGCTGCAGATGTTAAAAATTTACCTCCTATTGAAGAAATACATGGGCTTAATACACCACCACCATTACCTAAGGTGGTAGAGGTAAATTCTCTTATGAAGTTCAATGATAATGACAATCCTCACAATATGCACCCTAGCTAATGCCTTTATGAGTTTGAAAATTACATTAGAAAACAAGATCACTTTAATGCAAATGTTATGAAACAATTGAAATATAATTCTGATATGATTGCTTGCTTGAGTGAGTTGTTATTTACAATCTCAAATGATGTTAGAGGTTTTGGAAAGCATGCTTCTATGGTACAAACCTAGTTATAACAAGTTGCTAAATCTCAAAGAGAATTGCTTGATGAAATGAATACTAATATACATGACTTTGCTGTTACAGTTGCAACTAGAGGATGTAAAATGACTCAGGAACCACTTTATCTTGAGGGACACTGTCGGTGTCAAAACCGGCAGATCTTGGGTAGGGGGTCCCGAACTGCGCGTCTAAGGCGGAAGGTAACAGGAGGTAGGGGACACGATGTTTACCCAGGTTCGGGCCCTCTTGATGGAGGTAATACCCTACTTCCTACTTGATTGATATTGATGATGTGAGTATTACAAGAGTTGATCTACCACGAGGTCGTAGAGGCTAAACCCTAGAAGCTAGCCTATGGTACGATTGTATGTTGTCCTACGGACTAAACCCTCCGGTTTATATAGACACCGGAGGGGGATAGGGTTACACACAGTCGGTTACAAGGGAGGAGATCTACATATCCGTATTGCCAAGCTTGCCTTCCACGCCAAGGAAAGTCCCATCCGGACACGGGACAAAGTCTTCAATCTTGTATCTTCACAGTCCAACAGTCCGGCCAAAGGATATAGTCCGGCTGTCCGGAGGCCCCCTAATCCAGGACTCCCTCAGTAGCCCCTGAACCAGGCTTCAATGACGATGAGTCCGGCACGCAGTTTTGTCTTCGGCATTGCAAGGCGGGTTCCTCCTCCGAATAGTCCATAGAAGATTTTGAACACAAGGATAATGTCCGGCTCTGCAAAACAAGTTCCACATACCACCGTAGAGAGAATAATATTTCCACAGACCTAATCTGCTGACACATTTGATAGCATGACATCACGCCATGGCCCAGTCATTATTCGAACCATTTTTCTCAACCAGCTACTACACACATCGCGAGGCGGTTTCCTTGGCACGTCTTGTCGAAGCAGAGATCGTGTCCCCTTATCACAGGATTCTCATCAATACGGATGCGGGTAACCCAACCGCGCCATCAATTATGGCGCTTGGAGAATAAGAGGTTTTACCAGGCGAGTGGGGAGGCGCATCACCTCTTCCGCCCTTATAAAGGGATTAGGATTCACTCTTTTCACCCACGCCTTCTTCCTGATTCATTCCATTTTTCTCAGGCTCCAGCGCCCAAGCGTTCACCTTCTCTACCGACAAAAGGTCTTCCAAAGATGTCCAGATCCGGAGCAGGAGGCAAATGGATGGCCTCTACCGTCCGAGAGAAGGATATCAAAAAGCTTCGGGAGGCCGGGTATCTGGTCAAGAAAATCAGCCACCATTTCCCGACGGCGGGACAGATCGTCCCTACTCCAGAACCCCACGAGAGGGTTGTATTCCTCACTCACTTTGTCCGCGGGCTAGGGTTTCCCCTCCACCTGTTCGTCCATGGCATCATGTATTATTATGGGATCGATCTTCACAATCTGTCCCCTAACTCCTTCCTCAACATATCGACATTCATTGTCGTGTGCGAGGCTTTTCTCCATATTCCACCGCACTTCGGTTTATGGCTGAAGGTTTTTAATGTGAAGCCCAAGGTGGTGGGCGGCGAGCACGCCGAGTGCGGGGGCGCTATGGTTAGCAAGATGCCCAACGTCATATGGCCAACGGGAACCTTTAATGATTCTGTCAAGGAGTGGCAACAACAGTGGTTTGACATCACCGAGCCGTGCGGCAAGGAATGGGCCGCCTCTCTCGAGTTTCGATCCGGCGCCCATATGCGGCTTACATCCTGGGTCAAGAAAGGCATGGACTGGTCCTCATCCGACGAACTATTGGTGCTTCAGACGCGCGTTAAAGATATGGGAGATAAGAACATTGAACTTGTCAACATAGTCTAGGTGATGTTAGTTCGCCGGATACTGCCTTGTCAACACCGGACTTGCAATCTATGGGATTTCGATCCGGCCAGGCACCAAACTTTGTGAAGGTTCTTCGACTCTTCGCACGAGGACATTTGGAAGGTGCTTTTCAAGTTCAGCAAGTCATGGTCGGACTCCGCCGAAGACCGCGGGTACCAACTGTCCCGCCCTGCAAGTTCATGAGTTTATCAAACTTTTCTATCCGCATAACCCAAAGGAAGTGCTTAACGCATGTCTATTCAACTCCCCCAGAGCTCGACAAAGAAGGCGGAGCAGATCCATTATCCGGCCCCGTTGCCCGAAGACCCGTACATCCCACTTCTGACGAAGATGCTGGTCTCGGCGCCCTACAAGGTGCCGAAGAAGGCGGCCAAAAAGGAGGCCAAAAAGACCCAGGGCGGCCTTCGTCGTTGCGGCACTTAGGACACAATACCCGAAGGCTCTGATGCCCGTTCCTCCTCCGAAGAGGATAAAAATGAGGAGGAAGATGAATCTCCTGCGGGGGGAAGGAGGAAGAGGACGGGCTCCACACCCTTGGAGGCCGAACTGCCCAAAAGGGGAAGGGCTTCTCTTCCGGAGGAGTCCACTGCCGCCACCGACAGCGGCCTGGCATGGGATCCCAGGGCCCAGCCCCTGGTCAACTCGTAAGTATATAAAATCCGAGTACATTTAAGCATCCGGACTCATCGTGGCTTTAGTATTTTAACCTTAAGCCATATTTTTTCGTAGTCCGGTGAGGTCCCGTACCAAGCAATCCTCATCAGAGGACCTGCTGAGCTCGAATGCTATGGAGAGTGGGACGCCCCAAAAGGCCCCTTCCTCCGAATAGGTGCATAACACCGAGGCCTCGTCCCAGAAGGACCCCGTCCAAGGAGGAAAGGAAGAAACGGTGAAGGCGGTGCCTGGAGGTCAAACCGCAGGGACCAGACATGTGGGGGAAAAGATTCCCATAGGGGCTGATGGCGGGGGCGACCCTGAGTTCGGCTCCTCACCGGATGCGATTCTAGAGGTTTACACGTCTCCAGAATCAAGAAGGCAGCCTCCTTCGGCAGGAGGGGGCGTTCCTGTTCCGCCGGCGCCCTCTGTCCATCTAGAGGTGTCGGATTCTTTGTTGGTGGTGTTACGAGACGCCTCCATTGTTGACGAACACTGTGCCCTTATGGGTGCGGTGATTGAGAAGATTCAGACAACCGAGAGTGGACTGAACGAAGCCTGTATCAGCCTTATAAGAGGCTTTGAGGTATGTTTTATAAGTTGCCGAAGAGTGTCATAGTATAGATAGTAGCCCCTGATACCCTATTCGGTGAAAGAAGGAACCGGACAGGGGATCACATTGATGATCACAGGAAGACTCATTGAGTGATATTGATTTCTCTTCTGTTCCAAGCAGATACCTATAGCGGCTGCTGCCTATCATACTGCGGAGATCTCCGGACTGAATCAAAGTCTGGAGCAGGCCAGAGAAGAAATTGGCCAATTAAAAATGCATTTGAGGGATAAAGAAGGTATGCACAAGCGTTGCGCGCATTTATTGTGAAATAAATGTTCAGTATGGAATAAGCCGCATAATTTGTGCTAGGGGTTATGACCGAAGTCGAGGCCCTCAAAAGGGCCATTGCCGAGGCTGAGAAAAAGGCGGCCATGGAGCGGGCTCTTCGTGAGAAACACAAAGCCAGAGTTATTAAAGCTGAGCAGGAGCTGCAAGAGGCCATAAGTAAATGTGAGGCCTTGGAGCAGAGTTTAACGGAGAAAAAGTCCGAACTCACCAAGGCGCGCCAAGCCACGAGCGACGCCCGGGGGGAAACCCAAAGCGCCCTGCGGGGGATCCAAGAGGCGAGGAAGATCGCGGCGGGTAAGGCTTTTCCCATGTAAAGCAAGTGTTTGAAGTGAAAACTATGTTTCTGATTGTGAATCCGGACTTCTTAGGTGTAGTTGCCGAGCTACCTCATAGTGTATCAGATGCTGCTCACTTCTACTGAGCCGAAGGAAGGAACACCGCCGATAAGCTCTTTTGGTCGCAGTATTTGGCACCGAATTATCTGGTGCCTTTTACCGATCAACAGAAACAACTGATCGCACTTCATAAGGCAGCAGAACTAGCCATGAAAGATGTGGTTATCCGGCTATGGCCTGCCGAGCCGATTCCAAGCAGCTACTTCGGGCTCGTGAGGTGGCTTGTAAGCGCTTGCCCTCGACTTGACGTCATCAAGCAGTCGGTCTGTATAGAAGGAGCGTGAATGGCCTTCGCCCTTGCGAAGGTGCACTGGGGGAAGATGGATGCCGAAAAGCTAGTGACCGAGGGACCGCAAGAGGGGAAGGAGCACCGCAAGCCCGAATTGTATTATAAGAGTGTCCTGAAAGGATCCTACCTTGCAGCGGAGCTATGTACCAAGGACATTATATTTCCATGAATACCGATCATGTTGTCCGTTGTAATGTTTGAACAAGGTCGTTAATATGTCGCCTGTTATATAAAAGTTTACCCTCCTGTGCGGCCGTTTGTATGTTAAGGCTGAGAGTTGGCCAGTCATCGGCTTCTTCCCCCACGTAAGGAGTATGGGGGTGTTCGGGATAAACCTGAGCACTCTATATCCTAGTTTTGGGTCCTCCGAAGGAGGTGCTCAGCACAACGAACCAGGCAATCAGACTATAGGGCTTTATCACTCTCACTTAGCCATAGGAGCTTTAGTATGGTCGGTGCAGCCCCTTGTGTTCGGAGGACCGTACTGGCTCTATAAGCGCCTGATCAGAGAAAAAGCCGATCCATTGCACGCTGCATTGGTTATGTCATTATGCGGGAGAAATCCTTAAAGATTTTTTGACCGCTCGAACAGCTAACCAGCTCTCGCCGTAGCATGACAGTCAGTTTTCGGCTTTCTCTACCGAGGTGCTCATCCGGAAGAACCGGGACACAATCGCAGTAGTTCTTCCAGTGCTACCTTAGCCGATATAGCGGAACTTAAGGTACCAAAACATGGGAGCCGGGAAAACCCAACTATTGACCCAAGACATGATTCAGAGCTGATGCATATAATGCTATAAGTTCGGGGTGCCGAACTTCCATGAAGGTGTTTGGACTTTTATTGCCGTGTTACGGGGAAAACGAAGCCCCTGGCATATTTAAGGCATATTGTTGTGTACGGATGCCAGTTGACGAAATGATTTCGATAAGAAATAATCAGTAGGTAAAGGTCATATAAATCCACACGTTGTATTTGAATAATACGTCTATGCGTATGGGTACAAGTAATGTGATAAAAAAAGGAGTTGTGATAGCAGAACCTGCTGTGACCAGGGGGAAGAGGTTGGTTGCAGATCCGTATTGTAGCCGGACGTTCGCTGCGGGGAATGTCTAAGGATCCCCTGACGCGTTGGAGCTGCCTTTGTGGAGTCCGTCCTGGTCGGTGCAAAGGTGAACCTGCGAAGGAAATGTAAGAAATGTTTGCGTGCCAGAGGGCGGTTGAACCGCTGAGTTCGGCCTATCATGGCATTCGCCGGAATGTTTAGTTGAGCTCTCGACGAGCCGGGGTATCCTTCCGCGAAGTAGTTCGGAGCCCTTTGACGGTGTCTGGGAGCCTGGGCGTCGACTCGAGGTTCGGCTGCAAGGTGCTACTCGTTGTTCCTACTGATAAGGCAGTGATGTATTTGTTGGTGCCATAGGAAGGTTCGGCCTTGCCATGAACTGTGATGACGCCGCATCGACCGGGCATTTTGAACTTACGGTAGGCATAATGTGGCACCGCGTTGAATCGAGCGAACGCGGTTCGCTCGAGCAGTGCTTGATAGTCACAGCGGAAAGGGGTGATTTCGAGGATTAACTCTTTGATACGGTAATTTTTTGGTGATACAAAGATTACCTCGAGGGCAATGGAGCCTACACAGCTAACATCCATACCTGGTATGATGCCTCTAAAAGTGGCTTTAGTGGGCTTGATCGCTGAATGATCGATGCCCATCTTGTGCATTGTCCTGGTAAAGCAGATATAAACTACTACCTCCGTCCATAAGGACTCGAGTGAGGTGTAACCCGTTTACTATTGGCTCGAGGATTAGTGCGGCTGGATTGCCCCGATTGTCGTTAACCGGACGATCCATGCAGTTGAAGGTGACCTACCCTAGCTTATATTATGGGACGACGAGTTCTGTTGAGCCGCCGTCCCTAAGGTTGCATATCTGGTCCAAGTGGGCAATTTGGGTGGTATCTACCACATTCACCGATTGAATATTGGGGGATTTCTTTTGCCCTCTTGTGTTCGGCGATCTGGGCTCTTCGTCGCTATTGTCGCTTTGAGACCCCTCTTCGTTTTTGGCGCCTGCCTTGCCGGTTAGTTTGAAGACCCAGAATTCTCTGTTGGTATGGGTGGCTGGCGTTTCTGGGGTGCCATGAATTTGCAATTGGCGAGCGAGCATGCGGTCCAGACTGGATGGACCCGGATTTGTATTTTTGGCCAGCCCTTTCCGCTGACCGGACTTTGAGCCCCTGAACCCGGCATTAACTACTGTATTTTTGGCGTTTTCACCGTATTTGCAGCGCTTGTGTTTGTTGCGTCATGGTATGCCGTTGCTATCTCTGGTTTGTGATATGCCAGGTTTGCTTGCTGTATTGGTACTACGAGCCAACCGGCTATCTTTGCCCGCACAAAAGCGGGTCATAAGTGTCGTGAGGGCTGCCATGGATTTTGGCTTCTCTTGGCCGAGTTGCCGGGCGAGCCATTCGTCACAGATGTTATGCTTAAATGCCGCTAAGGCCTCTACATCCGGACTATCGACAATTTGGTTATTCTTGGTTAGGAACCAGGTCCAGAATTTCCTGGCCGATTCCCCTGGCTGCTGAGTTATATGACTTAAACCGTCAGCGTCTGGTGGTCGCACGTAAGTGCCCTGGAAATTGTCCAGGAATGCCTCTGCCAGGTTCTCCCAACTTCCTATGGAGTTTGCCGGCAAGCTATTGAGCCAATGCCAAGCTGGCCCTTTGAGTTTGAGCGGGAGATACTTGATGGCATGTAGGTCATCCCCGCGGGACATATGAATGTGGAGGAAGAAGTGTTCTATCCATACCGCGGGGTCTATAGTACCATCGTATGATTCGATGTTTACGGGTTTAAACCCTTCTGGGAGTTCGTGATCCATTACTTCATTAGTGAAGCATAAGGGGTGTGCGGCGCCTCTGAGCCGGGCAACATCGCGACGCGGTTCATATGAGTCTTGGCTGCCGTGTCCGGCTCGGCCGGATTTGCTTTTAGTGTATCCGGCGTGACAATCCTTGTCGCGTATTGGTGCGCGCCCCCGTGATCCATAGATCGATCTTGCATGTTTTGCCTTGTTTTCCAATGCGTATCGCAGGTCCCGTGCGTTGCCCCGGGCCTTGGTATTTTTGTTTGAGTGGCGGCGGGGTGCAGGCTGAACTTTAGGCCGAAATGCCTCTATGGCTCGGCCACGAGGTGGCCGGTCAGCCGCATCGTACACTGGTGATGTAGGTTTCAATGCTTCCTCCTCGAAGTAGGGTAGCAACTTGCGCTTTGGGTAATTCTTGGATGGGTGCTCGAGTTCGTATTCCTTGGCTGCCAGGACTTCGGTCCATCTGTCCACTAGCAGATCTTGGTCAGCTTGAAGCTGTTGTTGCTTTTTCTTCAGGCTATTTGCCATGGCCATAAGCCGGCGCTTGAAGCGCTCCTGCTCGACGGGATCCTCAGGCACGATAAATTCTCCGTCGCCGAGGCTCACCTCGTCTTCGGAGACAGGCATGTAATTTTCCTCCTCTGATTCTCCATCTGCTGTCTGCTCTGGAGGGCTAGCTTGTTCATCCTCCCACTCTACATCGTGTTGGAGGGGATTGTGGTTGTCTTCGACACTATCCGGAGTGTTATTGTCACTTGTGTCGGTATCACTACTTTTGTTGTGGCGGGACTTCGAGCGGCGCCGCTGACTTCGGCGCTTGGGTTGCTTCTTGGAGGGGTCATCCTTCACTGTCTCGTCGCCATTGCCTTCTTTGGGGGTGTCCACCATGGATATATCATATGATGAGGTGGCAGTCCGGCGCCCTTTCGGCGGTGGTTCCTGTTCATCTCCCGCATTATCGTCCATACCGTCGATGTCTTCGGAGTCGAAGTCCAGCATGTTGGTTAAATCGTCGACAATGGCTACTAAGTGGGTGGTGGGTGGGCAGCGAATTTCTTCATCGTCCGCATCCCATTCTAGCCGGACATAGTTCGGCCAAGGTTCTCCTGACAAGGAGAGAGACCTTAATGATTTTAGCAAATCACCGAAAGGCGAGTGCTGAAAGATATCCGCGCATGTGAACTCCATGATCGGTGCCCAGTCAGATTCGATAGGCACGGATGCAGGCGGCTCGGAGTTCGAGGCCGGAGACGAATCCAGTGGTTCAGCGAACGGCTCTCGCAAGGGGTGAATTCAGTATCCGGCTCCATCGCCACTGAGAGTGCAGCCTCCATGGCGGGGTCTATCCCTCCGTCCTCGGATGGCGCAATTTGCTCCGGATTGAAGGCCGGAGTAGTTGCAGATGCGGTCTCCCGAACACTGTCCGACGGCAGAGTTACGTCGTACTCGTCGTGATTGTGCGGCGCACCTGACATGGGCTCGAAACCGTCAAAGATCAAGTCTCCGCAGATGTCGGCAGTGTAGTTTAAGTTTCCGAACCTGACCTGATGGCCAGGGGCGTAGCTCTCGATCTGCTCTAAATGGCCAAGCGAATTGGCCTGCAGTGCGAAGCCGCCGAATACGAAGATCTGTCCGGGGAGGAAAACCTCACTCTGGACCGCATCGTTACCGATGATCGAAGGGGCCATCGAGCCTTATGGTGACGGCACAGTGGAACTCTCAATGAAAGCACCAATGTCGGTGTCAAAACCGGCAGATCTCGGGTAGGGGGTCCCGAACTGTGCGTCTAAGGCGGATGGTAACAGGAGGTAGAGGACACGATGTTTACCCAGGTTCGGGCCCTCTTGATGGAGGTAATACCCTACGTCCTGCTTGATTGATATTGATGATGTGAGTATTACAAGAGTTGATCTACCACGAGATCGTAGAGGCTAAACCCTAGAAGCTAGCCTATGGTATGATTGTACGTTGTCCTACGGACTAAACCCTCCGGTTTATATAGAAACCGGAGGGGGCTAGGGTTACACAAAGTTGGTTACAAGGGAGGTGATCTACATATCCGTATTTCCAAGCTTGCCTTCCACGCCAAGGAAAGTCCCATGCGGACACGGGACGAAGTCTTCAATCTTGTATCTTCGTAGTCCAACTGTCCGGCCAAAGGATACAGTCCGGCTATCAAGAGACCCCCTAATCCAGGACTCCCTCAGACACCCAAAAAGAATTGAATGGGATTCACAAAGGAACAACACCACTGCACCTAGTTCTTATAAAAATAAGAAGAAGAAGAAAAATTATAGGACTTCACATGCTTCTAGTGAACCTGAAATAGAAAAACCTCCTGATAATGATAATGAAACTTCTATCTCTGACGCTGAAACTCAGTATGGTAATGAACATTCACCTAATGACAATGAAAAAGATAATGCTGATGTTCATGAAGACTCTCAACCTAATAATAATAAAGAACCAGCCAATGATGTTGAGATAGAACTACCAGTTGATCTTAATAACCCACAACCTAAGAATAAAAGGTATGATAAAAGTGACTTTGTAGCTAGAAAACACGGTAAAGGAAGAGAACCGTGGGTTCAAAAACCTATGCCCATTCCACCTAAGTCAACTAAAAAGAATGATGATGAAGAATTTGAACGCTTTGCTGAAATCCTGAGGCCAGTCTTTTTGCGCACTCGCTTGACTGATGTTTTGAAAATGCATCCTTATGCAAAGTATATGAAAGACATCATCACTAAAAGCTGAAATACATTTCTCCATTATGCAATCTCCACTATGCGTGCTAATTATACTTTTAAAGATGGAGTACCTAAAAAACTTGGAGATCCGAGAATACCAAATATACATTTCTCCATCAAAAAGAATTATGTGAAGAGTACATCGAGTCATTCTAGGATTACCTGGCCGAAGTGGCAGGCAAACAAAGGCAGGATAACCCAGATTTTTTGGTGAATACACCTGGCGTCCAAGCCTATTACAAGGGTCAACAAAGCTCTGTTCATTAACTAGGAGCCCCCAAGTAATATTTGATTCCAGGCATATAAGCTGGATCAGTGGGGTAGTCATAGCTATGCTCAATGAGCAGGAAGCCCCCAAGTATTTGGTAATCATGGCGTACAAGCCGGATCAAGAGGGTAGTCATAGCTATGCTCAGTGAGCAGGAAGCCCCCAAGTGATCATATGAAGTGACAATAAAGACTCATTATTCTCATAAATGAAACGACAGAGGCCCTGAATTTTTCAGGGTTGCTGGCTTTATTATATTCATAATATATACATCGATAGAAATATGTACATCACAAGAGCTGGTGGCTCAAGTGTAATAAGGCCGAAGATGAGCAATATTCCACGGCCGACATGTATGAGTCCTTGTGGTCTCGAACATCGATAAAGTAGTATGACCCATTGTTCAGATTTTTGCAGACCACAAAGGGTCCTTCCCAGGGTGGGGATAGCTTGTGCATGTCGGTTTGATCCTAGATGAGCCGGAGCACCAAATCTCCTTCTTGAAAGGTTCTGGTTTTAACTCGGCGGCTGAGATAACGACACAGATCTTGCTGGTAAATCACCGAACGAGCCGCCGCACGGTCACGCTCCTCATCCAACAGGTCAAGAGCATCCTGACATGCCTTTTCATTATCAGATTCAACATATGCCGCCACATGGGGTGAGTCATGACGGATGTCACTAGGGAGAACCGCCTTTGCTCCATAAACCATGAAGAAAGGCGTGTAACCCATAGATCTGTTGGGGGTAGTATTGATACTCCATAACACTGAGGGTAATTCCTCCACCCCACAACCCGACGTCCTCTGCAAAGGGACCATAAGCCAGGGCTTGATACCTCTGAAAATTTCTTGATTGGCTCTTTCAGCTTGGCCATTGGATTGGGGGTGAGTCACCGATGATACATCACGACGAATGTGCTCCCATTGATAAAATTCTTTCATAGCACCCTAGGACAGATTTGTGCCATTATCAGTTATAATGCTATGAGGAAAGCCAAACCGGAAAAATCACATTTTTGATGAACTGAACCGCGTTTGCCACGTCACACTTACTGACCGGCTCTGCCTCAACCCACTTTGTGAATTTGTCAACCGCCACCAAAAGGTGGGTCTTTTTATCTCTGGACCGTTTGAAAGGTCCTACCATATCCAACTCCCAGACTGCAAACGTCCAAGTAATTGGAATCATCCATAATTCTTGAGCCGACACATGAGCTTGTCTTGAAAATTTCTGATAGCCATCACATTTACTAACCAAATCCTCTGCATCAGCATGAGCCATCAGCCAATAAAACCCATGATGGAAAGCCTTGGCTATGAGAGACTTAGAGCCGCCATGATGACCACAATCCCCTTCGTGAATCTCTCATAGGATCTCACTACCTTCTTCAGGAGAAACACAACGTTGAAACGCCCCTATGACACTGCAATGATGCAACTCTCCATTGACAATAGTCATTGACTTAGACCGCCGAGTTATCTGCCTGGCTAAAGTTTCATCTTTAGTTAACTCGCCCTGGGTCATATTAGCCAAATATGGAACTGTCCAATCAAGAATACCATGAAGAGCCGCCACCAATTATGCATCTGGGTCAGGAATAGCAAGATCTTCCTCCGTAGGCAATTTGACTGAAGGGCTATGCAGAATATCAAGGAAAATGTTAGGTGGCACCAGATTACGCTGGGATCCTAACCGGCTCAAAGCATCAGCCGCCTCATTCTTCCTGCGATCCACATGTTCCACTTGATAACCTTTGAAATGACCAGCAATAGCATGAACCTCGCGGCAGTAAGCAACCATGAGTGGGTCCTTGGAATCCCAAGTGCCTGAAACTTGCTGAGCACCAAATCCGAGTCACCAAAACACCTCACCCGGCTTAGAGTCATCTCTTTAGCCATCCGAACACCGTGAAGTAAGGCTTCATACTCAGCTGCATTGTTAGTACAAGGGAACATCAATCATAAAACATAACAAAATTTATCACCTCGTGGGGAAGTTAAGACAACTCTAGCCCCCGAGCCCTCCAACTGCCTCGATCCATCAAAGTGAATAGTCCAATATGTGCTATCCGGCTTCTCCTCAGGGATCTGCAACTCAATCGAGTCATTGATAAAATCCACAAGTGCTTGGGACTTGATAGCTGTCCGAGGCATATATTTCAAACCATGGGGTCCAAGCTCTATGGCCCATTTGGCTACCCGACCTGTGACCTCTCTGTTCTGAATAACATCCCCTAAAGGAGCAGAACTAACACTACATAAAAAAAACACATCTGTGACATTTTGGGCCGAACGAATTTTTTTTCCGTCATACTTATGAAACTTTTATGATGATAATTATGAAAAAACCTGGTATCATCATAGATGTGGTGGGGTCCTACTTCTATGATAAAAAATCATGACAGAACATGGGCTTTTCATCCTAGGCGGGCTGGAGACGCAGTTGCATGACATTCTTTGGGCCATCCATGACGAAAAAACCGTGGTAGAAGCGAGGGCGAGGAAAATATTGGGGAGTTTCCTGTTATGGTGGGTGGTCGGGGGCCGAGCGACGCGCGTTTCTCTCATACGTACGTGCGGGTGTGCGAGGCGTTGCGCTCTAACTGAACCCGAGCGAGGCATTGGGCTCTAACTGAGCCTGAGCGATTGCACTGTAGGCTACACGTTACTGAACCCGAGCGATCAATCGATCCCTTGCTGTTAACTGAACCTGAGTGATTCCTTCGCTACTGTTGCTAACTGAAGCCGATCGATGCTTCCTCTAGATGAACATAGAGCATTTTGGGGGGGGGGGTGGATGAACAGTTCCCGATGGGGGATTGGATGAACAGGACCCAGTGGTAGTAGAGGCCGTTTCCGCTGGATGAACATGACCCCAATCGATCGAGCCGGTTGGGGGGGGGTGGATGAACAGGACCCCATGGAGGGCAGGTTGAACAGTAGTCGGTGGAGGGCTGGATGAACAATAGCTGATGGAGGAGCGCGTGGTGGAGGCTGGATCAACAGGAGCCCGTGGATGAACAGTCGTAGGTGGAGGCTGGAGGAGGTCGACGGTGGATGAACAGTAGCCCGTGGAGGCAGTCGAGGTGGATGAACAGTAGCCCGTGGAGGCAGTCAACGGTGGAGATGAACAATATCCCGTGGAGTCCCGTTTTGTGGTACGCCACACCCTCTCGATGAACAGGACCCCCGTTTCGACCGTAGTGCTCCAACACAAGTCTATTTCCTCCGTTTTGTGATACGCCACACCCTTCCCAATCAACAGGACCCTGTTTCCACTGTAGGAGGTTGTAAGTGCATCTAGTGCCACCCCTAGTTGGTTTTGGAGTATTGACGACAAACCTAGTTGAGGGACTAATGTGTTTGTGAGAATTGCAGGATAACACAGGTAGAAGTCCCTCATTGATTCGGTTTTCCTACCAGAGATGACCCCTAAAAATGTATGAAGACATTGAAGTCAAAGGTGGTATATGAAGATATTCACATTGAAGACTATGACAAGAGAAGACACCACATGAAGCCTATGGAGCTCGAAGACTTAGATCTTTCGTAGTTCTTTTTCTTTTGTGTTGAGTCATAGGAACCACCGTACTGTTAAGTGGGGTCCAAAGAGAACCAGTCAGAATGACTGAAGTGATGCCTAACCAAAAACACCTATGTCTTCGAGTGAAGACTATGAGAGCGAATCTTGTCCAGAGTCGGACAAGTCAGCTTTGCTTGTAGCCCAAGTAAAGTTGTCGTGTGAGTTTGAAATCTGACCGTTGGAACACGTGTCAGTTCCTTAGTGACCCAGGGTCATTTCGGACAAATCAGGTCGGGTTGCCAAGTGGCTATAAATAGCCCACCCCCCACAACCATAAACGGTTGGCTGCTCAGATTGAGAGTACGGCTTTTGTCGTTTGAGAGCAACCCACCTCGAAGCCTTTGAGAGAAAATTCCTTGCGAGGATAAAGCCCTAACCACCCAGAGCCAGAGAGAATTGGGCATCACTTAAGTCTTCTTGTCTGTGTGATCTGAAGACTTATTACACTTGAGGACTGTGCATCCTCCTGCCGGTTAGGCGTCGCGTTCTGAGCATCCAAGAGACATTGTGGATTGCCGGTGAACGAAGTCTGTGAAGGTTTGGGAGTCTACCTTGAAGACTTACCAGAGTGATTGGGCGAGGTCTGCGTGACCTTAGCTCAAGGGGAATACGGTGAGGACTGGGTGTCCTGAGCTGCGTGTTCAGGACTGGGTGTCCGGGACTGTGTGTCCTAAGGTTTAAATACCTAGCCGCCCCAACCAGACATACAGTTGTCACAGCAACTGGAACTGGTCCAACAAATCATTGTCTTCAACGAGTCACTGGTTTCATCTTCCCTTCCCTTTACGTACTGTTGCTCCTTGTGAAGTCATTGTATGTTCGCACTATCTTTTGTCTTCACTGAGTGACTGCATGCTCTGTATGGCTTCATAATATCTTCCTACCTGATCCTTACTACATTGCTGCTATTAAGTCATTGTGCTTTCACTTCATTGAATACTTGACTATGGCTTGTCTAGTGTAGTCTACCTTCCGCTACATGGTAATAGGTTTATTTCTATTGTTTGTCTTCATAACTTCCATGTTTTGAAGACTTTCATAAAATCGCCTATTCACCCCCCCTCTAGTCGATATAACGCACTTTCAATTGGTATCAGAGCAAGGTGCTCCCTTGTTCTGTGTGATTCGGTTTAACCACCTGGAGTTTTAGCTATGTCGACTGCAGGGATAATTAAAGTCTCCGCTGCGTGCCCCGTCTTTGATGGAACTGAATATCCCTACTGGAAGAATAAGATGCGCATGCATCTTGAAGCCATTGATGTCGACCTATGGTATGTCGTCGAAAACGGTGTTCCCAAGGCTGGAGAAGGTGTCACTGCTGCTGACATCAAGAAATTTGTTCAACTGGACTCTACTGCCAAGAATATCATCTGTGGTCACCTGACCAAAGGACAGTATGGCCGTGTGAGTGCTTTGAAGACATCTAAGCTGGTCTGGGACTGTCTCTCCAAGGTCAATCAAGGCATCTCAAGCCAGAGAGATCAGAGAATCAGTGTCCTTCGCAACCTCTTCAACCGCTTCAAGCGAAATGACAATGAGAATGTCCAGCACACTTTTGACCGACTCACTGACATCACAAATGAGCTTCAAGCCCTCGGCGCTACTGAGATCACCAAACATGAAGTAGTCAAGACACTACTGAGGTCACTTGATAGTTCGTTTGACATCCAAGCCCTGATGATTCAAGAACGTCCTGATTTCAAGACACTCGGTCCATCTGACATACTTGAGAGGCTCAACACACATGAGTTTCAGCTTTCTAAGAAAAGAGATATCTACGGTCCAAACTATGGGCGAACTCGTGCCTTGAAGGCAAAAGCTGTCTCCTAATCTGAAGAAGAATCTGACAGCAGTTCTGATGATCCTGAAGACATTGGAAGAGAACTTGCTATGCTTGTGAAGAAGTTCCAAAAATTCACCAAGAAGAAAGGCTTCAGAAAGTCTTCCCGATCAAGCTCAAGGAATGATGAAGCTTCTGCTCATGACTATAAGAAGAAAACATGTCACAAGTGCAAGAAACCTGGCCACTTCATCTCTGAGTGTCCACAGTGGGACAATGAGAACAAAAAGAAGAAGAAGAGCAAGGAATATGACTCTGACGACAAGAAGAAGAAGAAATACTCAAAGTCTTCGTCCAAGTCTTCCTCAAAGTCTTCATCACACAAGAAGAGCTCATCTGGCAAGGCACGTGCGTTTGTTGGCAAGGAAATGGACTCAGAGGAGGAGTCCGCTTCTGAGGAGGCGGAGGTGGAGTCTGAGGAGGAGTCCGATTCAGGCATCGCAAGTCTGGCTACAGCATACGTTGCCAAGTCCATCTTCAATACTGAAGACAATGACCTCGTCACCGACACCGATGCAAATGACAAGGACTACTCCGCTTCTACCTACTGCTTCATGGCACGCGGTGCCAAGGTAAACACACGCACTACTCACTATCAAACATCTAGTGACGATGACTCTGATTGTGATTCAAAACCCAGCTACAAAACACTTGCTAAAATTGCAACTGAACAGCAGAAAGCTATGGAACATATTCAAAAACTGTTAGACAGAAGCGATGATCTGTTTGGTGCTGAAATGACTCGATCTGAATCCTTAATTGAAGACATAAAAAATCTTCACGTTAAGTATCAGGAACTTGAAAGTCGTGATGAAACTCTCTCAACAACTCATGAAAAGCTTTCCTATGATTATCTTCAAAGGAAGCAAGATCTTGAGAAATTGAGAGCGGTTCATGAAGATCTTCAAAAGGAAAACGAGTCACTTCACTCCAAAAGGAAAACAGATCAGTCCCGCTCAGGAGGGATTTGAACCACCATGTCTTAAATGCATTGAGCGTGATAATGCTACTTCTGTTGCTGAATGTTCTACTGCTACTACTATTGCAATATCTTCAACTGTTGATGTGGTAACTAACCCCTCTGCAGAGGATACCACTGCTATTGCTGATGAGAATGCTAGGTT
The DNA here is from genome assembly GCF_003073215.2 of Triticum urartu. NCBI lineage: Eukaryota > Viridiplantae > Streptophyta > Magnoliopsida > Poales > Poaceae > Triticum > Triticum urartu. The sequence goes on along the minus strand of NC_053025.1, from coordinate 100,762,779 downwards.
GAAGACATTGCTTGAAACATGGATGTACAAAAGTCTTAAAGGGCATCAGACACTATGTGATGTCCTCAAAAAGCAGATTCTGAACCGAAACCCGAGGAAAGAGGGTGTTGGGTTCGTAAGGAAAATGAATGTTGATGCCTCTTACTGGAAACCTGAGCAGTACCCCAAAACCATGTGGGTTGTTGCAAAGGAACCTTCAGCATACCCATCCAATCTATCTGGCTTCACCTGTGCTAACCCCATTATCATTGATGAATCCTTTGATGCAAACTATATACTGTTTAAGAATCAGAATGGTGAAGTGTTTGCCAGGTACATTGGTACTAACTGCAGGAATGGACCGCCTATGATGAAGATCTGGGTTCCGAAAAGGTGTCTGGAGAATCTTCCTGTGAATGTCATCATGACACCTCACGTGAAGAAGACAAAACTCAGACCAAAGGCTTCATACGGTCCAAAGGCTTCATACAGACATAGGACTCACCTGAGTCGCACTATCGCAAATGTTTTGCAGGGAAACCATACTCAGGCATATGAATATGAGAGCGGTTCATCAAACCGCCATGTTCATAAGACCAAGAACTATTCTGCTTATTCTTATGAGTACTATTGTCCGCCTGCAAGACTGTTTGCTTGGGCTCCAAAGCCAAAATTCTCAGATGCTGCACTTAGACTCATTGCTTCTCAGCCACCCTTGAAGATGTGGGTGGCTAAGAAAGCTTAACTCTCTTTTGTAGGGAAAGGTCTCCAGCAGAAAACCAAAATCGTCTGACGCCATTGCTGGGGACCTTAAACATCTTGTAGGGCGCAAGATCAAATGCCCGAATGGTCTTACTATGTACTTCGTTCCTGAATCGCTTGCTACTCTCCCTATTAGTCCTAATCTGGATCTAAGCTTTCATAACCCACTGGTTCGTCAAATGTTTTTGCTTCACAATGCTCTTGGTGAATCCTATCCCCCTAACTGCACTGTAGGGTACGACACCAGCGTCTTCAGAATGGATTATTGATAGTGAGTGTACAAATCACATGACTGGCAAAAGAAGTCTTCTTATGGTCTCAACCTTACGTCCATCCGACAAGAGCCACATCACATTTGGTGACACTGGTAAAAGTAAGGTATTGGGTCTAGGTAGAGTTGCAATCTCAAGGGATCAACACATGGACAAAGTCATGCTTGTTGAATCCCTTGGCTTCAACTTAATGTCTGTCTCAATGCTTTGCGATTTGAACATGATCGTAATATTTGGAAAATATCGTTGCCTTGTACTAATGGAATCTGACAAGTCTCTAGTGTTTGAAGGGTATCGAAAAGATGATTTGTACGTGGTAGATTTCTCAGTAGGACCATAGCTTGCCATATGTCTTCTAGCAGAAGCTTCAGAATGCTGGCTCTGGCATCGGAGGCTTGGGCATGCTGGCATGAGGAACCTCCACACCCTTGCGAAGAAGAAGCATGTCATAGGCATCGAGGGCGTCAAGTTCAAGAAAGACCACTTATGTGGTGCCTGTGAAGCAGGGTAGATGACGAGGGCCAAACATCCTTCGAAGACAATCATGACCACTACTCGACCCTTCGAACTGCTTCACATGGATCTTTTCGGTCCCACTCATTACTCAACTCTTACTACTACTGCATGCCTCTATGGCTTCATTATTGTTGATGATTACTCTAGATACACTTGGGTGCACATAATCCTTTACAAGACTGAAGTGCAGGATGTCTTCAGACGCTTCGCCAATCGAGCTATGAACAATTATGGTGCCAAGATAAAGCACATCAGAAGTGATAATGGCACTAAATTCAGGAACACTGGCCTTGATACATATCTTCATACCTTGGGCATCACACATGAATTCTCAGCCCCGTACACGCCACAACAGAATGGCGTCGTCGAACGCAAGAACAAAACACTCATTGAGATGGCCAGAATGATGCTAGATGAATACAAGACCCCAAGAAAATTCTGGCCTGAAGCCATAGATACTGCATGCCATACAATCAATCGTGTTTATCTTCACAAGCTTCTGAACAAGACATCTTATGAGCTCCTTACTGGCAAGAAGCCAAATGTCAGTTACTTCAGAGTATTTGGCGCAAGGTGCTGGATCAAGGACCCACATCACACCTCAAAGTTTGCACCAAAAGCACATGAGGGTTTTATGCTTGGATATGGAAAGGATTCGCACTCCTATAGAGTCTTCAATCTCTTTCATTACAAAGTGGTTGAAATAGTGGAGGTGCGGTTCGATGAGACCAATGGTTCACAAAGAGAGCAACTGGCAAATGTGCTAGATGAAGTTCCATCCAGTGAATCAATCAAGCTAATGGGAACTGGAGAAATTATACCTTCTGAAGCTCATCCTGAAGAAGAACTTATCATCTCAACACCAGATCAACATGAAGACAATGCTCAGCCTGAAGACATTCCTTCTAACAACGACAATGATCAGCAAGAGCAAAGTCTTCGCCCTGTACATCCTCGCATTGCCAATGAAGTGCAGATTGAAAGAATAATTGATAGCATCAATGCACCCGGTCCACTCACTCGTTCAAGGGCAACTCAGCTAGCAAATTTCTGTGGGCACTTCGCATTCGTCTCAAAAATAGAACCCAAGAAAGTTGAAGAAGCCTTCATGGAACCTGAATGGATTCAAGCTATGCAAGAAGAGCTTCAACAGTTTGAGCTGAATAATGTATGGGAACTAGTCAAGCGTCCTGATCCACGGAAGCACAATATAATAGGCACCAAATGGATATACCGCAACAAGCAAGATGAGCATGGTCAAGTTGTCAGAAACAAAGCTCGTCTCATTGCTCAAGGATATACTCAAGTGGAAGGCATTGACTTCGATGAAACATTTGCTCCTGTGGCTAGACTTGAAGCCATACGCATACTGCTGGCCTATGCAAATCATCACAACATACTTCTATATCAAATGGATGTGAAGAGTGCTTTTCTCAATGGCAAGATTGAAGAAGAAGTTTATGTTGCACAACCGCCTGGCTTTGAAGATCCAAAACATCCTGACATGGTATACAAGCTCAACAAGGCACTGTATGGCCTCAAACAAGCCCCTCGGGCCTGGTATGACACACTCAAATACTTCCTGAAGAGCAAAGGCTTCATACCTGGTTCCCTAGACCCCACTCTCTTCATGAAGACATATGATGGTGAACAGTTTGTGTGCCAAATATATGTGGATGACATTATCTTCGGCTGCACCAATCAGAAGTACAGTGAAGAGTTTGGATATATGATGCAAGAGCAATATCAGATGTCCATGATGGGAGAGCTGAAGTTCTTCCTCGGTCTTCAAATACGACAACAACGCAACGGCATCTTCATATCTCAAGAGAAGTATCTCAAAGATTGCCTGAAGAAGTTCGGTATGCAAGACTGCAAAGGCTTCACAACACCAATGCCAGCCAAACATCATCTGGGTCCCGACGACAATGGTAAAGAGTTCGATCAAAAGGTATACTGCTTCATGATTGGTTCTTTACTTTATCTATGTGCATCTAGGCCAGATATTATGCTTAGTGTTTGCATGTGTGCTCTATTTCAAGCGGCACCAAAGGAGTCGCATCACTTAGCTGTGAAGCGAATTCTTCGATATTTGGCTCACACCTCAACTCTAGGATTATGGTATCCAAAGGGCTCAGAGTTTGATCTGGTTGGATTCTCGGATGCTGATTATGCTGGTGATAAAGTTGATCGAAAGTCTACATCAGGCACATGTCACTTTCTGGGACGATCACTTGTATGTTGGTCTTCAAAGAAGCAGAACTGTGTATCTCTCTCCACTGCTAAATCTGAATACATTGCTGCTGGATCTTGCTGCGCTCAGCTTCTGTGGATGAAGCAAACACTCAAGGACTATGGCATTCATCTGAAGCAAGTGCCACTTTACTACGACAACGAAAGCGCCATCAAGATCGCCAACAACCCAGTTCAGCACTCGAAGACAAAGCACATTGAAATTCGTCATCACTTTCTCAGAGATCATGTTGTGAAGGAAGATATTGATATCATACACGTCAACACTGAAGAGCAATTGGCAGATATCTTCACCAAGCCCTTGGATGAGAAGAGATTCTGCAAGTTACGGTGTGAGCTTAATATCCTGGAATCCTCAAATGTCCTGTGATCAGGCACACATCCTAACCCTTATGCATATTGATGACTTAGATGTGCAACACACGAAGTAAAGTATATCTTCAATCAATGAAGACATATATTCTAAGTGTGAATACATTAATGTGGAATTTGACTTCAGAGCGCCACGATAATTGTGCGCCGTGTCTGGGTCTAATACTTCCTATACGGTGGGTAACGCCACCACCAAATGTTCTATTTTGAAGTGTTTCACTCATGGCGTTATCTTGCAATGTCTTCACATTTCGTTTGGCTTCAATCTCAACATATCTTCATGATTATCTTCACTATGTTGATTATATAGATATATATATATATATTAGTGTTCTGTCCTCTACAGCATTCACTTATAGCTATGTCTTCATTGTTGAATCTTTTGAACTAAGTGAATGTGATCGGACCCTAACCTCTCTATGCTTTCTATCTCAAATTCTATCTCTCCAAATCATATGCATTCTATTGAAACTGTCGAATGTCTTCTCTGTGTCCTTGTCAGCAGAAGATATAGAGACAACCATTAAGTCCGTTTTCAATGCTCATTCCTCCACATGAAGTAGGAACGACCACCCGACAATCAAGGTGTGCGTGGGATGTGGAACAAACCCCAAAATTCCGCATAATGGCCACGTGTTCCTCAGATGCGAATCGCCAGGGGCACCTGTGTAATAGCGCAGTGCCTCCCATGTACCTATAAATACACACTTCACAGTGGTCATTATCTCTTCTTCCACTCTCGCACGAACCCTAGCGCCACCGCTAGCCCTCGACGACGCCGGCGATGAAGCGCTTCGCTGCCGCAACCTCTCCGACGTCGTCTTCACGCCGACCGCGGACATCGTCCTCTCCGCCGTCACCGTAGGTGTCCTCCGTCGCCAAGTTAGGGCACGGAAGATCAAACTGCTCGGCCTCATCTTCCACTTCGTCTAGCAGTTCTTAGTGTGGTAAATAAAACTTCCTTTTTACAGCACCGCTGATCCTATGGATTTGTCACTTTCTACTACAAGCAGTTTCTATTCACACAAGTTAGATCTCTCTCATACTGCATCTCATAACATGCCTAGTATATTCACTTATGCTTCACAAAGTAGTTAGATTCCTCACTTGTACTGATCTGTGGATTCGTACAAATCTGGAACCAACTCCTTATCTAAAAGCGAATGTCTTCGCAAAATGAGGTCAATGTCTTCTAAACTGATTTATCTTCAAAATCTTCTAAGAATGCATATGACCTCTTCCCCTTCCCTCGCACCTTAATGCTGTCACAGGTACATGTCCGTGGGAGAATCCTTTGGTTCTCATAGTCTGCATTCATTTGCAGAATTCTTATAGCATCACATTAATTCTCCCAAAGCCAGTTCCTGTTGGTCCAGCAAGCGAAAACCTTTGAAGCCTTTGAACGTGTTGAAGCCTTTCATGTTAAAGTTTATGGCTTCAGAGAAAGCAGCAAGGAAGGGTGGCAGAAAGCGTTGTGGAGAAACATCCAGAGATCTGCCAGATGAACTCTCAGAACTGTACAAGACAGATCCTGAAGAGGATTACAATCAGCGCAAGACCTGAATCCAATGGATTCGAAGATATTGGGCAGAACAATGGTTCGAATATCGATTTGTAACCCAAGAATATGCTGAGAAAAATGCCATCAAGAGACCGTGGGGAGACATCCAATACAAGAATCTTCTACCCAGGTCCAGAGATGAAGCCATTGCTCAAGGCTTCTATCCCTGCATGGTTCGTGGGCCACAGCCAGCTGATGCACACCCATCGTTACTACTATGGTGTCATGACGACAATCTGTTCAAGTGCAACTTCCAGTTTGCCCAGAACTCAGCGAAGCAGAACAAGAAGACTTTGGGGCTAGACTTCAACCCTGGTCCCTCAGCACCAACGGTAGATGGCACACGAGATGCAGAACCCAATGTCATCGGTCCTTTCTCCAACCTTGAAGGCCTCATCACCCGCATCTTAGTTCAAGGGACTGTAGTGAATGAGCCTGCAGCTGACGCTGAATCAGAAGAAGCTCCTGCAGCACCGAAGACAAAGAAGATGAAGAAGCCTAAAGCTTCAAAGCCTGCCCCCTCACAAAAAATATCAAGGGTGAAGCCACTTGCAACTGCACCTCCTGAAGACAGTGTGCAGTCCGAAGACTTATCTCGCATCTCCAAGCCCTAGAAAGTCAAGATGCCTCTGCCTCACACCGGACAAGAGCAAACTGCTGCTGCCATTCTGCGCAATGATGACATTGATCTGTCAAGTGATGAAGATCTAGCAAATGACGCTCTTGAGCAACTCATCAAGAGCAAAGAAGAAGCCGAAATCTTCAATGATCTACCTCTCTTTGATGTGACCATCATCCACAACTTCATTGACGAGTGGTTTGACACGCCAAACATCAGCTTTGAAGATCTGCAGCTACCAATTGGCCTCAGTGTCGCCTTCCAAGGCGCCATTGCTTCAGAACTCGCTATTGCCCAGCGCATTGTTGAACTGAAGCAAAAGATTGACTATGAAAAGGCTCAGTTCAAGAAGCATATGGCCAAGCTCAGCGTGCAGGAAGTGAAGAACTTCAAGAGTATGATGCACGAGCTCAAGGAAGCCTTTGTGAAGATGCGTGCAGAAGCTCAGGGTTCATGTGAGCGCATGAAGACTCTGGCTGACAGATGTGTGCAAGCCTCTAATGAGGCTGAGAAGCGCAAGGCCCTTGGGCGTCCTGGCATCAACCCCAGGATGGCCGCAAAGAAGAAGAAGAAGCCTGCTACGGCTGAACCTGACGCACCAAGGTAGGAAGCAGTTCCTATTGTCTTCCCAACTAAAATGACTGGCTCGAAGCCAAAAAGCCGGTCAATAGCTTCAGAGATCAAGAAGACAAGGACTGCTGAGGCTGAAGCCAGAAAGATGAAACATTCTGAAGCCTCTCCAACTGCCCCCTCCAAGAAGAAGAGGAAGACCAAGAAAGATCGGGCAGCTCCCACAGAGCCCTTGATAGTTGAACCCATTTCTATGGTCTATCCTGAAGCTGAACGCCATGAACGCCAACTGACTATCCATGAGCCTGCTTCCACAGAGGCTCATGAAGCTGAAGACTTTCCAGCAGCTGATCCCATGGCTGCTGAAGACATTGGTCAACATGGCAATGTAGAAGATGGTGCAGTCCTTCCTCAAAACAGCGAACTCATCAGCATTGGTCTTCCACTGACGCCAATTGCACAGGATGCTTCATGGGCAGATCGCCCACAAGAGGAAGAAGACTATGAGGCCCAACCCACTCCAACTCCACAGGCGTCGCCCGCGTTGCGCAGGCTTCGCAAAGGTCCAAGGCCTCAAGTCTCTGCTGAAGACAATTCGGCTGCATCAGCCGCGGAAGATGAAGTCCCACAAGTTGCCACTCCACTGTCCCAACAAGAAGCAGTTCTCATGGAGAACGTGCTTGAAAATCTTGCGGCTGCCACAACCACCAATGAAGCTAATGTGGAGCCCTCCCCAACGGAAAAAGAAGATAGAGAAGCCACTGATCCCGTCACCTCTGTTCCTGAGTCTGCTGCCGGTCCACAGTTTGACTATCATGTTGAGCACAGGCCTCAGGTACAGAAGCCAATCCCAAGATTTCCAAGGTTCCCAGGTCCTGCATCAGCACCTGGCTCCTTCAATATCAATGGCTTTAGGGCAGACAACACATTCTTCGATAGCTCCAGGAACCCCTACTCCAGGGAAAGGATATCATCTGATCGGTTCTGGAGCTATCCTCAGCGAAGCTATTACTCATGCATTCTTTACAACCAAGGTCGCATCTTCCCACACAAGCGCCTTGACATTGAAGCCATAGCTGGTCTTCCTTGTCTGGAAGAAGCTTTGGATTGCTTCAAGGAAGTTGGACTGCTGCCGTTCGTTACTGACCAAGAGCATTGGAATGAAGAGCTGCTCCTCCAATTCTATGCCACACTTCACATCCGTGGGTACAGCAGATATCCGAAGACTTGGGTCCTGGAGTGGATGACCGGAAATGTTCATCACGAAGCCAATGCATTTGACATCATTGAGCTCACTGGTTTGCCCACTCCTGGCAATCTCTACAAGCATGGCTGTCAGCTTCATAGTGAAGCTATTGAAAGCATCTTTAAGAGGCCGGAACCTGATATGAGTCAGATGCTCAGCATGATGAAGCCATTGCCCCAAGATGCTGCTTATCCAACAGAGTTCTTCGTTGAAGACCTTGAGTATCTGCCACGAACCATCTATCACATCATCAGGCGAACTCTCTGGCCCATCAAAGGGCACTCTCCAAATGCCAAGCTTGAGGGTGCAATGAAGACTTTGGTCTTCTATATTCTTCATGGAAAATGCTTCAATGCACAGGACTTATTCATCCGCCAACTTGCTGCATCAGGCTCTGATCTGTTTGGCTTGAAGTTCTATGCCCCATGGGTAATGCGGCTAATTAAACTTCACTCTGATATCTCATATCAGCCATCTGCTCGCAATCATAGGATTTTTCTACCTGATGTGGATATCTCTACTGAAGCCATCTATCCTGAGCCTGCAAAGGAACCTCTAAGTCTTCAGAATGCAGAGCATCAGAGTTTCTCCCAGAACATTGAAGGAGTTGAAGCAGTCACTCGGGTGTATCCTTTGGCTGGCACTACATGTGCACCACACCCTGCGTCTACTGAAGCCACTGATAGTACAACTGCTCCAAGACCCAAGAAGCGCACTCGTGTTCTCAACGACCGAGAGCTTCTTGTGGCTCTTCATCAGAAACAGGATAGGCATCATGACTGGCTGAAGCGTCAGATGAAAAGCCTCTTGTTGGAAGTTAATCGCATTCGCAATCTTGCCACCAAGAATGCTTTCGTTGCCCATGAAACCTGTCGCCGTACATGGAAAGGGCTAACGATGATGTGTTCTGAAGATGATCTCCAAGAGGATGGCTTCACAGAGCGATTCAAGTTTGACTCGACACCTCCTCGAAGAGCTGTGCTGCTAGGAACTCCACCCCTTGAAGACTCTGAGTTCTCTTCATCTGCTGCAACAGTGACTGCCAGAGTTATCGAGGATGAAGATGATGCTACTTCACCACCACCTCCTTCAGCACGCGTCAACTCTGCTCCAAGATCTTCAGCACCGCCAAACACCACCAACGACCCTGCTACTTCACCTACTCCGCATGGGAACGAGTAGATGCTCTATGTCTTCAAACCTTTTTGGTCCTTACTGACAAAAGGGGGAGAAGCATATGAGGTTGATAGTCTCCAAGCGGGTCCATATGGGCGGGTGCTTTATATTTTGCTTCATGCTTAGAACTCTCGTTTTGCTACATTTGGTTCTTTGAGTTGTAACACTTAAACTCGATGGTCGTCTGCTACTTATCTGCCACTTTGTTTTGCGATGATAAATTCCGCACTTAGATCATTCTGCAGACGTCCATTTTCCATTATGCATGTCATTATCTTCATATACTTTCACATGCATAGTGGATTGTCATCATAAGTTGAAGTGGATCTCCACAAGTACAACCTGCCATGTGCATTTCCATTGCAAAAGCAAATTACCTATATGCACATCTTCAGGGGGAGCCCATGCAACTTATGAAGACAATTCCTTATCCTTTACAATTTCACAAATTATATTCGCCGTTGAAAACTTCAACTAATTTGTCATCAATCACCAAAAAGGGGGAGATTGTAAGTGCATCTAGTGCCACCCCTAGTTGGTTTTGGAGTATTGACGCAAACCTAGTTGAGGGACTAATGTGTTTGTGAGAATTGCAGGATAACACAGGTAGAAGTCCCTCATTGATTCGGTTTTCCTACCAGAGATGACCCCTAAAAATGTATGAAGACATTGAAGTCAAAGGTGGTATATGAAGATATTCACATTGAAGACTATGACAAGAGAAGACACCACATGAAGCCTATGGAGCTCGAAGACTTAGATCTTTCGTAGTTCTTTTTCTTTTGTGTTGAGTCATAGGAACCACCGTACTGTTAAGTGGGGTCCAAGAGAACTAGTCAGAATGACTGAAGTGATGCCTAACCAAAAACACCTATGTCTTCCAGTGAAGACTATGAGAGCGAATCTTGTCCAGAGTCGGACAAGTCAGCTTTGCTTGTAGCCCAAGTAAAGTTGCCGTGTGTGTTTGAAATCTGACCGTTGGAACACGTGTCAGTTCCTTAGTGACCCAGGGTCATTTTGGACAAATCAGGTCGGGTTGCCAAGTGGCTATAAATAGCCCACCCCCCACAACCATAAATGGTTGGCTGCTCAGATTGAGAGTACGGCTTTTGTCGTTTGAGAGCAACCCACCTCGAAGCCTTTGAGAGAAAATTCCTTGCAAGGATAAAGCCCTAACCACCCAGAGCTAGAGAGAATTGGGCATCACTTAAGTCTTCTTGTCTGTGTGATCTGAAGACTTATTGCACTTGAGGACTGTGCATCCTCCAGCCGGTTAGGCGTCGCGTTCTGAGCATCCAAGAGACATTGTGGATTGCCGGTGAACGAAGTCTGTGAAGGTTTGGGAGTCTACCTTGAAGACTTACCAGAGTGATTGGGCGAGGTCTGCGTGACCTTAGCTCAAGGGGAATACGGTGAGGACTGGGTGTCCTGAGCTGCGTGTTCAGGACTGGGTGTCCGGGACTGTGTGTCCTAAGGTTTAAATACCTAGCCGCCCCAACCAGACGTACAGTTGTCACAGCAACTGGAACTGGTCCAACAAATCATTGTCTTCAACGAGTCACTGGTTTCATCTTCCCTTCCCTTTACGTATTGTTGCTCCTTGTGAAGTCATTGTATGTTCGCACTATCTTTTGTCTTCACTGAGTGACTGCATGCTCTGTATGGCTTCATAATATCTTCCTACCTGATCCTTACTACATTGCTGCTATTAAGTCATTGTGCTTTCACTTCATTGAATACTTGACTATGGCTTGTCTAGTGTAGTCTACCTTCCGCTGCATGGTAATAGGTTTATTTGTATCGTTTGTCTTCATAACTTCCACATTTTGAAGACTTTCATAAAATCGCCTATTCACCCCCCCTCTAGTCGATATAACGCACTTTCAGAGGTCTGTTTCCTCCATTTTGCAGTATGCCATACCCCTCCCGATGAATAGGATCCCGTTTCGCCCGTGGCCGGTCGAACACAGGGCCGTTTCCTCCGTTCTACGGTACACTAGGCCTCATTTCCATCGGCTGTTCCGTCCAAGCCGGTTGGATCCGGTGAACAACACACGTTCCATTGCCTCCCGATGAACACGACGCATTCCGTTCCTCCCCATGAACACGACGACGACGCAGTTTCTCCGTTCCGACCCAGCCATGTACAGGAGCCTTGGCCGTACGTATGCGTGAGTAGGCGTTCGAGACCCCGCCTGTATGTACATATGTGGCCGTATTTACTTTCTTGCACCCTGGCCGCTGTATGTACGTGTACATGCTACGTGCGCGCCTCTACTACGACATGTGCCCTTCCTTACACAGCCATGGTTCATCACTGCAGCCTGCAGACAGACCGATTGTATGTACGTACACGTTCGCGACCAGAATGACAACGCTACGTACGCTTCGACCAGGTGGGTCCCGACTGTCAGGCACTTCATTGCGTGCGAAGATGTAGCTAGTGGGTCCCAACAGTCAGGGGGCGAATCATTATTTTTTTGCCCATAATATGGACGCACTTCCTTGCGTGCGAAGATGTAGCTGGTGGGTCCCAACAGTCTGGGGCAAAACTTTTTTTGTGAAATACGGTGGCCCGTCCGGTGGGTCCCTGCTGTAAGGTGGAGGAATAATTATTTTGCACGTATTAAGGAGGCCCTTCCTTGCTGCAGTCGTGGACCTAGCTGTCAGCCTCTCCACGTACAGTACTCTTCCGATGGAAGTCGTTCGTTGACCACATTGACCATGTTGTGCTGAGAGCACCAAGGCGGTAGACAACAGTGAGGCCTCGCAAGGGCACAACGTGGAGCCAGGGAAGACGCGACAGTGGATGCCCACGCGGAGAGGAGTACGAGGGTTCACTGGTTCGACTGCTGTGTGAGGTTGCCGTCGCTGGAGAATAACATGAGGTGTGGGTGAGTATAGAGGGATGGCATGGCCAGCGGTGGCAGCACAGCCGAACACGTGAGGCAGGAGTAGGCGGCACAACCAACGCTTGTTTGGGTGGCTGGAGCAAGAAGACCAGAGGTTGAAGAAGCACTACGGCCGTTGGATGGACATCATACGGTCATTGGAGCTAGAATCATTCATATTGACTAAGTTGACAAAGCCCGCTGTCCTCGTCATCTTAGTAGGCCCACAAGTAAGCCTCCCACTATGGTGGGTCCGCGCTAGCAGGGGAGTATTCATTTTTTTGTCCGTAATAATGAGGCACTACCTTGCGTGCGAAGATATAGTTGGTGGGGGAACGTTTTTTTCACGAAGGAACATATACCTGAGGGTCGTCGGCATGTGGCAAAGACGGCGTCGAGAGGCCGCATCTTGGCCACAATACCACAGGGAGGAAGAAGGAGTCGGAGGCCCTCCCGACCCTGCGCTCTCTCGGAGAGAACGTCACGGCCGCTGATCGGGACGCACGGGCAGCCGTTGGTCTCCTCCCTCGCCATCGACGACAACGTGAACGATGCACCTACACCCCTGCCCAGGTCGAGGTGGTCTGGCCGGATTTGTGACCAGCCATGAGCAGAGAGAGAGTGTGGCCACCTATGTCTTGCTTAGATCTGGAGAGCACGAGAGAGTGAAAGAGAGGAACCCTAGTAAAGCAAGCGCTAAGGCTCCTACTTATATATATAGTGGAGTAATTTTGTTGTACCAGCTTCAAAAAAATGTGCTCCTACATGTACCCGCAAGTGGGTGTGAGAGAACTAGTGCATGCATGCACCACTTCTCTTCGTGCGAGTACAATATACTATGCCCAAAGAACGTTCGCCACAAGAGTAATAGTACAAGTGTGTGATGTGTGAGCTAACATAAAAGGTGTACGACGTCTTTGTTTTTTAGAAGTTCTGAGGGTAGGGTGTGAAGAGCACATATGTCTGTGACATCTACCTGCAAATAGACGGTGGGTGTGAGAGGACATAGGAGAGTCGTGACTCGTGAGGGTGCGTGTGTGTGTGAGAGAGAGGGGGCACGTATCAATGCAGTTCATGTGTCCATAAATCATTATCCGACAAACGTTCTCCACAAGCTGTTTCCTGACAGACGCCGTAAGAACCGCTAGATCGGCATCCGGCAGTGTCAGTTTTGCCATGTCATTTAACAGAGCAGCCACTCCTCCTACACACAAATCTTCCACGTGAGTGTTAGCAACTCCCATATGCTCCTCCCTCCGTTCCAAAATGCAGTGCATATAGCTTTATTGAAAATTCAAACCTCGCAAAGTTTTACCGAGTTTTCGTGTACCAAAATGCACATATAGAATACCCAGTATAAATCATTTCATTCATCTTCGGGAGGTAACTATAAAGATGGGGGAGGAGTCTACAAAGAAAGACTGTCGTATCACCTACAACACTTTCAACCATCCTTTGGTGTGGAGGAATATCATAGGAACTCTATATGATATGATTTTTATAGGATTTTTTCCTTTAGGGCCAATTGGTTCATAGGAATAGATACATATACTCCACATTTCAAAGGAAATAAACATGATATCATTTTTATAGCCTTAGAGCCACTTGGTTCATATGAATGGATTCCTATACTCCCATAATTTCAAAGGAAAAATGAACATTAGCGTATATTCAATAGAAAAGTTCCTATGATGTGAACCAAATGACATCTCTTTTCTAATCCCTCCTCATAGGAATTGAGATACATGTCATCTCTAGATTCATTAGAAAAGTTCCTATGATGTGAACCAAAAGACATCTCTTTTCCAATCCCTACTCATAGGAATTGACATACATGTCATATCTTTCCCTACGGCTTCCATGTATACATCTTCTATTCGTAAATAGCTAGTACAACCCACTAGTAGCTTTTTTCCTAGACATGCAACTATCGCACAAGAACACGTCATGCATGCAAGTCATAAATCACATTGTTTTTTCTACTCTATGCATGCAAGCACCACATCATCAATTCGTGCATGTTACTCATAAGTTATTTCTTGCATTAAATTTTGCATTGACAATGTATGCGCTTGTCATGTGCACACATATGTAGTTCACATTCACATTTTTGTTAGAAATGTCATTCTTTTAACTGCAATTCATTTTTTCTCTTTGTACTCCCTCCGTCTAGGTGTGTAAGTCATCTTCCGAAAACCAAATAATCCCAAAACACTTTTGCACGGTGCATTAACTCCCTCCTCATTTCTTGTTTCGTGACATATCAACCAATAAGAGATGTGGGCTGTGCATGCTTTCCCAAAACACAAGCACTTCTCCTTTGTTCTAGAATATTCCATATCATAATTGCCCAAACTTTTTTTTCTAAATGAATTGCCATTATTTGTTTTTTACTTTATGCTTTACAATGCACAATCCCATGAATCTTAACCTTTTTATAAAACTAATTGATTTTGAATGAGATTAACTATAAGAACTAAATGAACATCTACATTATGCATATATGGCTCAAAGCTTTACATGCTATAGTGTGTATTTATTCATAATTTGGTTTCCAAATCTCATGCATTCAATGCATGTGTACCTGACTAGTTTTGAGTAGAGTAGCAAATTTCACGCGGCCGCGGGTATATCAAAATGCAGGGCCCATGTATCATTGCCTTTCGGTCGAACCTACATTCACAATATTTTGTGCGTATATCTTCACAGGTCCCCGAACCCGAAATGTTGCCTCGTTCCCATAAAACCATGCGCCCACACATATTAAGGCATTGACTCGAACTCAAACCCTCTCCCATTTACAACGATGTGGCCCCGCACACCGTAGTACTTCTACAAACCCAACTGTCGCACGCATCATCGGTTTTCTTCAAGAGGACGAGGGAGAAGCGTATTTGTAGTGGAGGCGCTTTCAAAAAATGGATTTGTACTGGAGGCCCCTACCCTAGGGTGCCCTAGGTAGTTGCCGCACGCATCATTGGTTTTCTCTTTTCTTTATGCTCTTGCGCCCTAGAGTGAAATGATAGTTGCTTCGTCCATCCAGGTTAATGCGGGAAAGGTGGGGCTTTATGATTTGACACCTCATCGCTCATTTACTACTACCGCGGCGCTACGACCGGGTTGCCTCCAAGTCCAACCGCTGCTCCGAACTGTAATTTGGTGCATCGCACGTGGAAAAAGATGGTGGATGAGCCACATGTCGGCCTAAGGGTTCCTATTAAGTGTGTCACCATTTTGTGTGCGGACTAACCCTTCTTGAGTTGGTACACCAACACGATAGGAGCAGCCTACCACTTGGTTTTGCTCCTTGGTGAATCTCGACTATATTGATCTGAAAAGATACATACTGTACTACCCTCTCCGTCTTGGTTTATAGGGCACGCACGTAGTTCTCGGTCAATCATTTGACTAACTAAATATGAGTTACTATGTCACAAAAAGTATATCATTCGATTCTTAAGTGGATGTAGTTTCTAAACATATACTGTTCATCACATATATAGCCAGTTAAATTCTCAACCTAGAACGACGTGCATGCCCTGTAAACCGATACAGAGGAAGTAGTAAAAATGAGGTGATTTTACCGAGCGATGGGCGGGGAGCATGGCTTGTCATGTGGTCCCACGTGTCATGATGTACCAAGGCGATGCGCGTGTCCCTCTTGAGGCAGAACAATGGCAGAAGCAATACTACGTGGTTTTCTTGAAGGAGATGATGGCGAAGCGAAGTGTGAAATAATGGTTGCTTCGTCCGTCTAGGAAGGTGCGACATTGTGATTTGATGTCTCATTGCTCATTACTACTACTGGGGCGGTACGACTGGGGTGCGTCCCCCCTACTGTTTTGCACTGTTATTTGGTGCATGACACGTCGACCCGGTTGCTATATGTACCACATGTTGGCGAGAGGAAGTACCAAATTCTGGAAAGCGAGCATCGACGGAGGAGTACAAGACACAGATTGGTTTTTACTGCTTCGCGCGATCCATCGATACAAAGCCGGACTAAAAAAAGGCGAGGGTGGGTCTTTTCCCGCGCGGTAGGCAGGGGAGTTTGGCATAGTCTGTTCGAGGCAACGAGGCAGGAAGGGAAACAAGCAAATAAAGGTTGAGCGACTTAGTTTTGGGAAAATCTGATTTTACGGAGTATGTACCCACTATGGAGGTAGTATACTACTTACTACTCCCTCCTTTTCGGTTTATAGGGCTTGTCTAAAAAAATCATTTTCCTGTTTTATAAGTCCCAATTCTACTACTAGTAGTAGTACCATCACATGTTGGATTTCGAGGTGCGTTAAATCACCCGATGCAAGCATTTTCAAGAGAAAACTCACCAATGCATGTAGAAGTTCATGGAAATTTAGTGGTCATGCATGCATTCATTCTAATTAATGCCTCAGTAAACATAACTTCTGGAGAAAAACGAGCGTACATTACTTGTGCAAACTACGAAATTAATTCCACCACTCACCGTCTACCTTGGCTGGAGAGATTTTGAAATTGAGCCATAAACTGGAAAGGAGGGAGTAGTAACATAGCATAGGGTAGCTTGCTTCACCACAGACTCCAAGGAAATTGCTGTAGTAGTACTACTCCAAGAAAATTTTACCATTGTACTATTCCTACTACTACTCCTAATAAAAGACATACATTGCAAATGATATGATAATCTCTCTAACCAAGGTAGGGACGAGGAGTAAATGGAGGGAGTAGTAAATTTTTCTCCTTGTCTTGCGAGCCACCGCGCGCGTGGGCGAGGGAGCGGGGGTAAGGCGTTGTACTACTACCCCCGTCCTGGTTTATAGGTCACCTTTGTAGTTCTTGCCAAATTTCGTCCTGCGAGCCACCGCACCCGTGGGTGGGGGAGACGGCGTAGTAAGCAAGATTCCCCTCATTCTACAAGTTGACGGGACACATGAAAAGTAATACATACAAAGCATCTTGAGTGTATAGAACCTTGCCTCTAAGGTAGGCCCCACATGGTTTGCCTCTTTTTTAACATAATGCGTCAAGTCACAATTTGTTTGTTCACCCATGGTAGACGATCCTCCATCAAGTGGACAATCAGTACATGTGTCAAATTACCATGTGGGCTGCCTTCTCGTATAGAAATGAGCTCCACCGTGTACTCGCACGGGTGTGGTTGGGAAAGAGACGGGAATACGTGCGCCGTGCAAGCACCTCTTCTCTTCATGCACATCCCCCACCTACGTGGGTGTGTGTGAGAGAGATACAAACTTAGACATAATGCGCCGTCCATCCCCATGCCTTCGCGCTGTCCGACCACCAGTCACCACCATGCCCCACTCCTCCTCATCTTATCTCATCTTTCTCGAGATATCATTTTTTGATGAAATTCTCGAGATACCATTTTTCCGATAAAATTCTAGAGATATCATTAGTTTTTACACATGGGATTACTCCTGCGTGGGTCAATCACAACAGATGTTTTTAAAAAAATGCATCTTGCTAGTCCATGAAAACACACATTGCAAAATTTCACGGCGAACAAGGGATTTGAATCTGCTGGGAGGGGTTGTTTGGATTTTGCCCGGGGTAGCCAAAATATTGGCGACCCTTTTGTCCACCGGTGCCTTTGCCGCCGATGAACGAGGAATGGCTCGGGTGCTCACGCATCCTCCAGTGCGCACGTTGGAGACGAGCTCGCATGAGCTGCGCTTTTTTTGTCCCACCACGCCGCCCGAGCCGGCCGCAGACTGACCGACGACCCCATATTACGCCATCCAACCGTAGCCGTACACATTCTGACAGCAACTCAACGAAAAGGACAAAATTCATGCAAACACAGCGATATTTCTCACAAACAATGACGGAATTCATATAAAATACCGGATTTTCATAAAAACATCACGGATTTCATTACATTCAAATCAACTAAGCGGTGCTAGTTCTGGACAGCACAGGTATATTAAGCGGTGCTAGTTCTGGCCAACACAGGTATATAATACCTGGCCTAAATGGATGCCCGCCGATCCATTTGTGTTCCTCATGCCCGGCAGCACGATCACCGGACTGCCGGGAGCCCCAAAGATATACGGTTCAGCACAAAGGACAGCTTGCTTCCCTGCTGCCCAACTGATATGTTTGGTTGATGCCCAAGATGATGGTATAAGGGGGCTTCTCCGCTTCCGTGGAGCCCATGCGGGGTCGACGAAGGTCCTCACAACAAAAGGATCTGACAAGACACCTGCTGTGTACGCCGGTGTCGTCTCCACCGAGGCCTTCATGGGACCCAAGCGGCAGCGGCCTCCCGTGTTCTACTTCTCCTAGATGATGGTGGCGGACGCGGAGGCGCTGGCCACCGAATTGTCGCTCTCCGTGCACATGGCTTCTGTCTCTGCTTGCATGGCGCGGCAGCCGACATGGTAGTCTCGGCCACAAAACGGGAGACGCGATCGCAGACACATGAGGCGTTGTACGAGGCGGCGGCGTGGACGACAGCGACGACGCCCGTGCGCCGCTCCTCGTCGAGCTGACTTGGAGCGGCGAGTTGCTGAACCGCGCGCCAGCTTGGGGCGGCAACTTGCTCCGTCGAGCGAGGGGAGGAAGGTGGATCAGCGAGCTGCATAGCTCATATCCGGCGGGCTCGGCGGGCCACCCAGTTGGCTTGGATGCAGGATAACTACTCTTCGTAAGCCATTGTAAGAGTGGACAAAATGGTTAAGGACGAGATAGGGGAGCGGCGGAGGTGTGCGATTCATGGCCAGCGTTTGGCCTCATTTAAACAGGAGATTAAATAGATGGCGGACGGGAGGATCTCGGCCGGCGTTGCGTTTAATGTCGGTCTGGTCATGAATGGACATGTATCCACAGTGGGTTTGTCGGCTTCCTCACGGGTTTCATGGAGGCGTTTGAATGCGACAAGGAGGCGTGTTCAGCCAGGCGTGCATTGATTACCCACAAGTATAGGGGATCTATCTTAGTTCTTTCGATAAGTAAGAGTGTCAAACCCAACGAGGAGCAGAAGGAAATGATAAGCGGTTTTCAGCAAGGTATTCTCTGCAAGCACTAAAATTATATGTAACAAACAGTTTTGTGATAAGATAATTTGTAACGAGCAACAAGTAACAAAAGTAAATAAAGTGCAACAAGGCAGCCCAATCCTTTTTTTACAAAGGACAAGCCTCGACAAACTCTTATATAGAGAAAAGAGCTCCCGATGACAGATGGGAATTATTGTCAAGCTAGGTTTCATCACGATCATATGATTCACGTTCGGTACTTTGATAATTTGGTATGTGGGTGGACTGGTGCTTGGGTAATGTCCTTACTTGGACAAGCATCCCACTTATGATTAACCTCTATTGCAAGCATCCGCAACTACAAAAGTATTAAGGTAAACCTAACCATAGCATGAAACATATGGATCCAAATCAGCCCCTTACGAAGCAACGCATAAACTAGGGTTTAAGCTTCTATCACTCTAGCAACCCATCATCTACTTATTACTTCCCAATGCCTTCCTCTAGGCCCAAATAATGGTGAAGTGTCATGTAGTCGATGTTCACATAACACCACTAGAGGAGAGACAACATACATCTCATCAAAATATCGAACGAATACCAAATTCACATGACTACTAATAGCAAGACTTCTCCCATGTCCTCGGGAACAAACGTAACTACTCACAAAGAATATTCATGTTCATAATTAGAGGGGTATTAATATGCATATAAGATCTGAAAATATGATCTTCCACCAAATAAACCAACTAGCATCAACTACAAGGAGTAATTAACACTAGTAGCAACCCACAGGTACCAATCCCAGACTTGGAGACAAGAATTGGATACAAGAGATGAACTAGGGTTTGAGAGGAGATGGTCCTAGTGAAGATGTTGATGGAGATTGACCCCCTCCTGAGGAGAAGATCATTGGTGATGACGATGGCGATGGTTTCTCCCTCCTGGAGAGAAGTTTCCCCGGCAGAACAGCTCCGCCAGAGCCCTAGATTGGCTCCGCCAAGGTTCCGCCTCATGGTGGCGGAGTCTCGTCCTGAAAGCTGTCTTATGATTTTTCCTCATCGAAAAACTCCATATAGCAGAAGATGGGCATCGGAGGGCCACCAGGGGGCCCACAAGGCAGGGGCGCGCCCAGGGGGTAGGGCGCGCCCCCACCCTCGTGGGAAGGGTGTGGCCCCCTCTGGAACTTCTTGTGCTCAGTATTTTTTATATATTCTGAAAATGACTTCCGTGAAGTTTAGGACTTTTGGAGCTGTGCAGAATAGGTCTCTAATATTTGCTCCTTTTCCAGCCCAGAATCCCAGCTGCCGGCATTCTCCCTCTTTATGTAAACCTTGTAAAATAAAAGAGAATAGGCATAAGTATTGTGACATAATGTGTAATAACAGCCCATAATGCAATAAATATCGATATAAAAGCATGATGCAAAATGGATGTATCAACTCCCCCAAGCTTAGACCTCGCTTGTCCTCAAGCGAAAGCAGAAATCAAAAAATATGCCCACATGTTTAGAGATAGAGGTGTCGATAAAAATAATATACGGACATGAGGGCATCATGATCATTCTTAGAACATCAACATTTATAATTCTTGTCATATGATCTCTTATTCTAGAGTAACAATTAAATCAAAATTTCAAGTATGAATCATAAACTTCATTGAAAACTAACAAACTATAATCTCAGTCATGCAATACTTATGGGTATGGTGTTTTAATCAGACACAGAGAAAGATAGGGGCTTATAGTTTTGCCTCCCAACGTTTTACCTCAAGGGTAATGTCAACAATAATAGTTCATGAAAACTCACATCCAATTAGCCATATATACCAGGATCTTTCCAACATGTTGTGCTTGCCAAAAGATAAAATTTAAAAAGGAAGGGTGAAGATCACCATGACTCTTATGCAAGGTAGGAGATAAAAGTAAAAGATAGGCCCTTCGCAGAGGGAAGCAGAGGTTGTCATGCGCTTTTATGGTTGGATGCACAAAATCTTAATGCGAAAGAACGTCAATTTATATTGCCACTTGTGATATGGACCTTTATTATGCAGTCTGTCGCTTTTATTTCTTCCATATCACACGATTGTATAAAGCTTATTTTCTCCCACACTAATAAGTCATACATATTTAGAGGGAAATTTTTTATTGCTTGCACCGATGACAACTTTATTGAGGAATCTTACTCAATCCATAGGTAGGTATGGTGGACTCTCATGGCAAAACTAGTTTAAGGGTGTTTGGAAGCACAAGTAGTATCTCTACTTGGTGCAAAGAATTTGGCTAGCATGAGGGGGAAAGGAAAGCTCAATCATGTTGGATGATCCATGACAATATAATTTATCTCATATGTAAGAAAACATAACCCATTACATTGTCTTCCTTGTCCAATGTCAACTCTTTAGCACGTCATATTTTAATGAGTGCTCACAATCATAAAATATGTCCAAGATAGTGTATTTATATGTGAAGACCTCTCTTTCTTTATTACTTCCTATTAATTGCAACGATGACCAAAACTATGTTTGTCAGCTCTCAACAACTTTTATTTATCATACTTTTTCTATGTGAGCTCATTACTCTCCATAAGATCCATATGATCTCTTTGTTTCTTTTTATTTCTTTCTCTTTTCTTTTATTCACTCAAGATCATGGCAAAATAATCAAGCCCTTGACTCAACACTAATATTTATTCTTTATATAGCTCACGGACTTGATTACATAGAAGGATCATAAAGCAAAACTCACAACTAGATCATACTAAGAACTTTTATTCTACTAGATCAAAATATTATCAAAAGGATCGAACTAAGAAAAGCGGTAAAGATAAAAGTGATGGTGATACGATACCGGGGCACTCCCCAAGCTTGTTAGTGGCCAAAGGGAGTGCCCATACCCATGTGATTATGTCTCCTTCTTTGTTGGTGAAGAGGGTGTTGGTTTTGTTGATGGCGTAGGCTTCTTCCTTAATTTGCGCTTGAGGACTGAATTTTGATCCCTTAGGTCATCGATCTCCTGCTCTAGGTTTAATAAATTCTTGCATAATTCATGTTTGTTTTCCTGCAAGAGGCAAAAAGGGATAAACTCGATCTTAGGTTTCTTTGTCCTATCAGGGAGGCTTGACTTTTTGAACTCCACATGCATGTCCCTAGGTTGGGGTAATGGGACTTCATCTTCATCTGAGCTCGTCTCCTCCCTTCTCTTGGGTTCATACTCATCTTCTTCTTCCGTAGTCCAACCACAATGCTCCACGTCCCCATAGACCTTAGGATCTACAATATATTCAGCCACATAGCTTTCCCCTTCCGAATCCTGGGATGACATATTGCTCTAATCTACAGCAGGGACAGCTCGAAACAAAGACAGAGGATATTTACGTGATATGGTGGTCAAAACCTTCGGAAGGTTATATAATGAATTTTTACCGACCAAAATACATAATGTGCAAGAAAACAGAGTCCGGAGAGCACACGAGGTGCCCACTTCTTATTTTTCTATTTTTCTAAATATTCCAAAGCGGAGAAAAATTGCCATTAGAACTGTTTTGGAGTCGGTTTACTTACCGTACCACATACCTATTCCTTTTTGGAGTCTGAAACGTCCCAGAAAGTGTCTCTTATGTATTCCTCCAGGGTTACGGTTTCAATAATATTGGTTTCAACATTTATAGGATTACCTGAGATATAATGTTTGATTCTTTGACCGTTCACCACCTTCGGGTTTGTGCCTTCGAAGTTGTTGATTTTTATGGCACCGGAACGATAGACCTCCTCGATAACGTAAGGACCTTCCCATTTGGAGAGAAGCTTTCCTGCAAAAAATCTTAAACGAGAGTTGTATAGCAATACATAATCACCTACATTAAAATCACACTTTTGTATTCTTTTGTCATGCCATCTTTTAACTTTTTATTTAAACAATTTGGCATTCTCATAGGCTTGGGTTCTCCATTCATCAAGTGAGCTAATGTCAAATAATCTTTTCTCACCGGCAAGATTGAAATCATAATTGAGCTCTTTAATAGCCCAATATGCCTTATGTTCTAGTTCGAGAGGTAAGTGACATGCTTTACCATAAACCATTTTATATGGAGACATACCCATAGGATTTTTATACGCAATTCTATAGGCCCATAATGCATCATCAAGTTTCTTGGACCAATTCTTTCTAGATCTATTAACAGTCTTTTGCAAAATTAATGTGAGTTCTCTATTACTCAATTCTACTTGACCACTGGACTGTGGGTGATAAGGAGATGCAATTCTATGATTAACATCATATTTAGCAAGCATTTTACGGAAATCACCATGAATAAAATATGAACCACCATCAGTCATTAAATACCTAGGGACTCCAAACCTCGGAAAAATAACTTCTTTAAGCATCTTAATAGAGGTGTTATGATCAACACTACTAGTTGGAATAGCTTCTACCCACTTAGTAACGTAATCAACAGCAACTAAAATATGTGTATATCCATTAGAGGTAGGAAAAGGTCCCATATAATCAAAGCCCAAACATCAAATGGTTCAATAACAAGTGAATAATTCATAGGCATTTCTTGACGTCTACTAATATTACCAATTCTTTGACATTCATCACAAGATAAGAAAATCTTACGGCATCCTTGAAGAGAGTAGGCCAATAAAAACCGGATTGTAATACCTTATGTGTAGTTCTATCTCCAGCATGGTGTCCTCCATAAGTCTCGGAGTGACACTTGCGTAGGATCTATTCCTGTTCATGCTCAGGTACACAATGTCTAATAGTACCATCTACTCCTTCTTTATAAAGATGTGGGTCATCCCAAAAGTAATGTCTCAAATCATAGAATAACTTTTTATTGTGCTAGTATGTAAAGCTAGGTGGTATAAATTTAGCAACAATATAATTAGCATAATCAGCATACCATGGAGCAATTCGAGAAGCATTTATGACATTTAATTGTTCATCAGGAAAGCTATCATCAATAGGTAGTGGGTCATCAAGAACATTTTCGAACCTAGACAAGTTGTCTGTAATGGGGTTCTCAGCTCCCTTTCTACCAATAATGTGCAGATCAAATTCTTGTAGGAGGAGAACCCATGTAATAAGTCTAGGTTTAGCATCTTTCTTTTCCATAAGATATTTAATAGCAGCATGATCCGTCTGAATAGTTACTTTAGAATTAACTATATAAGGTCTGAACTTATCACAAGCAAATACAACTGCTAAGAATTCTTTTCCAGTTGTAGCATAATTTCTCTAAGCATTGTCTAGAGTTTTACTAGCATATTGAATAACATTTAATTTCTTATCAACTCTTTGCCCTAGAACAACACCTACAGCATAATCACTAGCATCACACATAATTTCAAAGGGTAAATTCCAATCAGGTGGCTGAACAATAGGTGCAGAGATTAATGCTTTCTTAAGTATTTCAAATGCTTCTACACAGTCATCATAAAAAAATGGTATATATTTTTGTAATAAATTAGTTAGAGGCCAAGAATTTTTTGAGAAGTCCTTAATGAACCTCCTATAAAACCCGGCATGACCAAGGAAACTTCTTATACCTCTGATGTCCTTGGGACATGGCATCTTTTCAATAGCATCAAACTTAGCTTTATCAACTTCAATACCTCTTTCACAAACTTTATGCCCCAAGACAATACCTTCATTAACCATAAAGTGGCACTTCTCCCAATTCAAGACAAGGTTAGTTTCTTCACATCTCTGCAAAAATCGATCAAGGTTTCTTAAGCAATCATCAACAGAGAATCCTTAGATGGAGAAATCATCCATCAAAAACCTCACAAATCTTTTCACAAAAGTCAGAGAATATAGCCATCGTGCATCTTTGGAAGGTAGCAGGTGCATTACATAAACCAAAAGGCATACGTCTATAAGCAAAAGTACCGAATGAGCAAGTAAAAGTGGTCTTAGATTGATCATCAGCTGACACAGGTATTTGAGAGAAACTAGAATAACCATCTAGAAAGCAAAAATGTGTATGTTTGGATAATCTTTCTAGCATTTGATCAATAAAAGGTAAGGGGTAATGATCTTTTTTAGTAGCCTTATTTAATTTGCGGAAATCAATTACCATCCTATAACCTGTAATAATTCTTTGCGGAATCAATTCATCTTTATCATTAGGAACGAAAGTAATACGTCCCTTTTTAGGGACACAATGGACAGGACTTACCCACTGACTATCAGCAACGGGATAAATTATACCTGCCTCAAGGAGCTTTAGTATTTCCTTTCTTACCACTTCTTTCATCTTAGGATTCTGCCGTCGTTGGTGATCACGAACTGGTTTGGCATCTTTCTCCAAATTTATTTGTGTTGACATAGTGTGGGACTAATGCCCTTAAGATCATTGAGAGTATATCCAATAGCAGCACAGTGCTTCTTCAGAGTTTTCAATAATCTCTCTTCTTCATGCTCTGAAAGGTTAGCACTAATAATAACAGGATATATCTTTTTCTCATCAAGATAAGCATATTTAAGAGTATCATGTAACCGTTTGAGCTCAAACACGGGATCACCCTTGGGTGGAGGAGGATCCCCTAGGATTTCGACAGGCAAATTGTGTTTCAAGATGGGTTCCTATTTAAAGAATACTTCATCTATTTCCCTTCTTTCATTCATAAACATACCATTTTCATGGTCTAGCAAATACTGTTCTGAAGGATCACTAGGAGGCATGGCAATAGAAGCAAGACCAATAATTTCATCTTTACTAGGAAATTCCTCTTCACAGTGTTGTCTACAAAATTTAGAGAAATTAAATTCATAAGACATATCACCTAAACCAATAGTAACAACATCCTTTTCGCAATCTATCCTAGCATTAACTGTGTTCAAGAAGGGTCTACCAGATATAATGGGACAAAAGCTATCTTGTGGGGAACCAAGAACAAGAAAATCAGCAGGATATTTAGTTTTCCCACACAAGACTTCAACATCTCTAACAATCCCCATTGGTGAAATAGTATCTCTATTGGCAAGTTTAATTGTGACATCAATATCTTCTAACTCAGCAGGTGCAATATCATGCATAATTTCTTTGTATAAGTCAATAGGTATTGCACTAGCACTAGCACCCATATCACACAAGCCATGATAACATTGATCTCCTATTTTAACAGAAATAACAGGCGTGCCTACCACATGTCTATGTTTATCTTTAGCACAAGGATTAGCAATTCTAGCAGTCTCATCATAGAAATGAATAACATGCCCATCAATATTATCAGACAAGAGATCTTTAACAATAGGAATATTAGGTTCAACTTTAATTTGCTCAGGAGGTGTATAGGTTCTAATATTTCTTTTACGAACCACAGTTGA